>NW_028132947.1:0-189547 GCF_964374135.1 Grampus griseus | reverse complement strand
ATTCAGGAAAAAACGCATATGCCCTTTTTGGCCAAGTGCATCATTGTGGACGTTCTGCCTCTTTTCCTATGCTTTACATGCAATTCCAGTCTACCTCCTGAAATCGGTTTCCTGCAATTCTGCCCCGCTTTCAAGTCCTCTTGGCAGCCTTACTTCAATATATTTTTGGACGATAGCTGTCACTTATAACTCTGCAGTTTTGTGAATGACAGTGCCCCTGAGCTCCTTTCTTCAACTCGCTTTCTTGTGAACTGGCCGCAACACCGCAGGATTGCTTCAGGCGCTAGTGTGGTTCCGGCATGGCACGCTGAGCCTTTGGTTAATTCCTCTTCCTGGTGGGAAATGAGAGTTAAATTTGCCCGTCCAGACACCTCCAGCTAGTCTCTCATTGGTTCTCCCTATTCCTGTTCATTTTCCGCAGAAATTGCAAACTGGGCCAAACAGGAGGTTAAAGGCACTGACTCTCCAAGTGAGGAGAGTGTTAGTAAAGCGTCTGGAATGTTGCACCCGAGTACCAGGGTCGAAAACTGAGTCACATTTGAACACGTTTCCTGATCACACGTGGATCATACTCTGGGTTCCACATGCATGTTTTAGCTGAAGGAAGAATCCCTTAAACCTGGAGAGTTGAGACCCATATAATGGGTACCATGCAATATGACTTCAAAGTGTCTGCATTTGCTCACCGATCTTCACAAATCCTATCACTGCTTCGTTTATGCCGCTGTACACACGCTTGATTCTCTTTCAGAGACATATAAATCCATAGGTTTTAAGATTCTTACTAGTCGGGTATATTTTTAGGCGTTTAAAACGGGGTGTTGAGTCCACTTCGTTGAGCAAGGAGTAGCTCTTGTCTATTACATATTTGGCTTATGGAACGGTATCTGTGCTAATTTCAATCTCTTGTTTTATGCAGCACCCCAACTCACCTTTCCCCTTAAGCAAGCATAAGTTGGTTTTCTACATTTGAGACCCTGCTCTGTTTTTTAATTCAGTTCCTGTGTAGCCAAGTTTACATTCCGTGTAGTAGTGATATCTTATGATGTTTCTTTTTCTGTGTGACTTATTTCACTTAGAATCATCGTACCTGAATCCAGTCATTATGCTGGTACGGGCCTGATGACATAGATTTCATTGCTGAGTGATATTGCATTGTACGTAAGTACCACAACTTCTTTATCCATTTTTCACTTTCTGCGATATTGAACTTGTACCGTAAACGAGGTTCTTGTAAACAGAGGCGTCCCAAACTTTGGGGTGGCTGTGTCTTTTTGATTTTAATTTCCCTAAGCTATAGAACCATAAGCGGAAGTGCCCTAGGCTCTGTTGCTTTGTTATGTAGATGTTTCAGGAAACACCATACACTTCTCCAGAGTGGCTGTTGGCAATTTACATCCCGCCCATCAGCATAACAAGGCTCCCAGTTCTCCATGGCCTGTCCTGCCTTTGTCGATTTTACACTTTTTTCAGATGGCCCTTTTGACCGGGGGGCACTGAGGCTTCATTGTAGTGCAGATTTCCTTTGCAAGCTTGCTTGGTTGGCCAAAAAGGACGTATGCGTTTTTTCGTGAATATATTCAGGAAAAAACGCATACGCCCTTTTTGGCCAAGTGCATCATTGTAGACGTTCTGCCTCTTTTCCTATGCTTTACATGCAATTCCAGTCTACCTCCTGAAATCGGTTTCCTGCAATTCTGCCCCGCTTTCAAGTCCTCTTGGCAGCCTTACTTCAATATATTTTTGGACGATAGCTGTCATTTATAACTCTGCAGGTTTGTGAATGACAGTGCCCCTGAGCTCCTTTCTTCAACTCGCTTTCTTGTGAGCTGGCCGCAACACCGCAGGATTGATTCAGGCCCTAGTGTGGTTCCGGCATGGCACGCTGAGCCTTTGGTTCATTCCTCTTCCTGGTGGGAAATGAGTGTTAAATATGCCTGTCCAGACACCTACCTCACTCTCAACCCCCTGGTGATGTGGGTCCTCTGGCTTGTGGCCACCTTTGCTGGGTTCCTCACCTTTCGATGATGTGGCCCCACTAGTGTGAGGACACTCCTGCCTGCTTCTCATCCACGTGGTTATGCGGACCCCCTGGTGAGAGTCTGTTCCTGGCTGTGTTCCTCAGCCTTCTGTGAGGGAGACCCTCTGCTGATAGGTCACTCCTGCATGGCTGGCACACAATGCCTTGGTGAAGTCAGCTGTGTGGTGGCAGTTGGAGCGTGCTGGGAATCTCCGCCCCCCAGTGATGAGGGCCCTCTGACGTCAGGCCCTAACTGCTGGGCTCCCCAACTTTTCTTAGTGAGCCCAGTGATGCTCGGGCACTCCTCTTAGGTTCCCATCTCCATGGGGATGTGGGCCTTCTGCTCTGACGTTCCAACGGCTGGGTTGATCACAGTTTCATGATGTGGGCTCTCTGGTGTTAGTTCACTGTGGCCTGGATCCCATAGCCTCTGTGTTCTTGGCCGCCTGCTGGGAGGTTCCAACTGCTGGATTCCTCACTTTTTTAATTTTTTGGGCCCTCTGTTGTGAGGATCCTCCTGCCTGCCTCACTCCCAGCCCCTTCGTGATGTGTGTCCTCTGGTTTGAGGCCACATGTGCTGGATTCCTCACCTTTCTTATTCTTTGGGCCCTCTGTTTTAGGCTACTCCTGCCTGCCTCACTCCCATTCCCTTTGTGATATGTGTCCTCTGATTTGAGGCCACATGTGCTGGGTTCCGCACCTTTCAATGATGTGGCCCCACTGGAGGGAAGACAGTCCTGACTGGTTCCCATCCCCTTGCTGATGTGGGCCCTCAGGTGAGAGTCTGATCCTGGCTGGGTTCCTCACCCTTCTGTGAGGTGGGCCCTCTGCTGTGAGGTCAATCATGCCTGTCTGGCACAAGTCACCTTGGCGACGTGGGCCCTCTGGTGGCAGTTGGAGTGTGCTGGGATCCTCCTCCCCTCGGTGATGAGGGCCCTCTTGCCTTAGGCCATAACTGCTGGGCTCCCCACATTTTCTGATGTGCGCCAAGTGAGTGAGGACACTCTTGCCAGGTTCGCATCCCCATGGGGATATGGGCCTTCTGCTCTGAGGTCAAAACGGCTGGCTTGCTCACAGTACCATGATGTGGGCCCTCTGCTGTGAGTTCACTCCGGCAAGGATCCCTTATCATCGGTGCTCTGAGCCGCCTGCTGGGAGGTTCCAACTGCTGGATTCCTCAACTTTTTTATTCTATGTGCCCTCTGTTGTGAGGTTCCTCCTGCCTGCCTCGCTGCCAGCCCCTTGGTGATGACTGTCCTATAGCTTGAGGCCACATGTGCTGCGTTCCTCACCTTTCAATGATGTGGCCCCACTCGTGTGAGGACACTCCTGCCTGGTTACCATCCCCTTGGTGAGGTGGGCCCTCTGGCCAGAGTCTAATCCTGGCTGGGTTCCTCAACGTTCTGTGAGGTAGGCCCTCTGCTGTGAGGTCACTCCTGACTGGCTGGCACACGTCACCTTGGAGACGTGAGCCCTCTGGTGGCAGTTGGAGCGTGCAGGGTGCCTCCTCCTCTCGGTGATGACGGCCCTCTGGCGTCAGGCCCTAAATGGTGGGCTCCCCACATTTTCTGATGTGCGCCCAGTGGTGCGAGGACACTCCAGCCAGGTTCCCATTCCCATGGGGATGTGGGCCTTCTGCTCTGTGGTCCCAACGCCTGGGTTGCTCACAGTTTTATGATGTTGGCCCTCTGCTGTGAGTTCACTGTGGCCTGGATCCCATAGCCTCGGTGTTCTGAGCTGCCTGCTGGAAGGTCTAAATGCTGGAATCCTCATGTATTTTATATTATGTGCCCTGTGTTGTGAGGCTACTCCTGCCTGCCTCACTCCAAGGCCCTTTATGATGTGGGTCCTCTGGTTTGAGGACACATGTGCTGGGTTCCTCACGTTAAGATGATGAGGCCCCACTGGTGTGAGGATAATCCTGACTGGTTCCCATCCCCTTTGTGATGTGGGCCCTCTGGTGAGAGTCTGATCCTGGCTGGGTTCCTCAACCATCTGTGAGGTGGGCCCTCTACTATCAGGTAACTCTTGCCTGGCTTGCTCACCTCGCCTTGTTGACATGAGCCCTCTGGTGGCACTTGGACCCTGCTGGGAGCCTCCTCACCTCTGTGATGAGGGCCCTCTGATGTCAAGCCCTAACTGCTGGGCTCCCTAACTTTTCTTAGTGAGCCCAGTGATGCTCGGGCACTCCTCTTAGGTTCCCATCTCCATGGGGATGTGGGCCTTCTGCTCTGACGTTCCAACGGCTGGGTTGATCACAGTTTCATGATGTGGGCTCTCTGGTGTTAGTTCACTGTGGCCTGGATCCCATAGCCTCTGTGTTCTTGGCCGCCTGCTGGAAGGTTCCAACTGCTGGATTCCTCACTTTTTTTAATTTTTTAGGCCCTCTGTTGTGAGGATCCTCCTGCCTGCCTCACTCCCAGCCCCTTCGTGATGTGTGTCCTCTGGTTTGAGGCCACATGTGCTGGGTTCCTCACCTTTCGATGATGTGGGACCAATGGTCTTAGGAGACTCCTGCCTGGTTCACATCCCCTTGGTGATGTGGGCTCTCTGTTGAGAGTCTGATCCTGGCTGGGTTCCTCACCCATCTGTGAGGTGGGCCGTCTGCTGTGAGGTCACTCCTGCCTGGCTTGCTCACCTCGCCTTGTGGACATGAGCCCTCTGGTGGCACTTGGAGCCTGCTGGGAGCCTCCTCCCCTCGGTGATGAGGGCCCTCTGGCGTCAGGCCCTAACGGCTGGGCTCCCCACATTTTGTGATGTGCGCCCAGTGGTTCGAAGACACTCCATCCAGGTTCACATACCCATTGGGATGTGGGCCTTCTGTTCTGAGGTCCCAACGGCTGGGTTGTTCACAGTTTCATGATGTCGGCTCTCTGCTGTTAGTTCACTCTGGCCTGGATGCCATAGCCTCTGTGCTCTGGGCCGCCTGCTGGAAGGTTCCAACTGCTCGATTCCTCAACTTTTGTATTCTATGGGGTCTGTGTTGCGATGCTCCTCCTGCCTGCCTCACTCGCATCCCCTTTGTGATGTGGGTCCTCTGGTTTGAGGCCACATATGCTGGGTTCCGCAACTTTCAATGATGTGGCCCCACTGGTGTGAGGACACTCCTGCCTGGTTCCCATCCCCTTGGTGATGTGGGCCTTCTGGTGACAGTCTTATCCTGGCTGGGTTCCTCACTCTTCTGTGAGGTAGGCCCTCTGCTGTGAGGTCAATCCTACCTGACTTGCACACATCACCTTGGCAACGTGGGCCCTCTGTTGGCACATGGAACCTGCTGGGAGCCTCCTGCCCTCGGTGATGACAGCCCTCTAGCATCAGGCCCTAACTGCTGGGTTCCCCACGTTTTCTGATGTGAGCCCAGTGATGCCAGGACACTCCTGTCAGGTTCCCATCCCAATGGGGATGTGGGCCTTCTGTTCTGAGGTCCCAACGGCTGGGCTGCTCACAGGTTCATGATGTGGGCCCTCTGCTGTGAGTTCACTGCGGCCTGGATCCCATAGCCTCGGTGCTCTGGGCCGCTTGCTGGGAGGTTCCAACTGCTGGATTCCTCAACTTTTATATTCTATGGACCCTGTGTTGTGAGGCCGGTCCTGCCAGCCTCATTCCGAACCCCTTGGTGATGTGGTTCCTCTGGTTTGAGGCTACATGTGCTGGGATCCTCACCTTTCGATGATGTTGTCCCACTGATGTGGGGACACTCCTGCCTGATTCCCTTCCCCTTGGTGATGTGGGCCCTCTGGTGAGAGTCTGATCCTGGCTGTGTTCCTCACCCTTCTGTGAGGTGGGGCCTCTGCTGTGAGGTCACTCCTGCCGGGCTGGCACACATCGCCTTGGTGATGTTGGCCCTCTGGTGGCAGCTGGAGCCTGCTGGGAGCCTCCTCCCCTCGGTGATGAGTGCCCTCTAGCGTCAGGCCCTAACTTCTGAGCACCCCACGTTTTCTGATGTGAGCCCAGTGATGCCAGGACACTCCTGTCATGTTCCCATCACCACGGGGATGTGGGCCTTCTGCTCTGAGGTCCCAATGTCTGGGTTGCTCACAGTTTCATGATGTGGGCTGTCTGGTGTTAGTTCACTCTGGCTTGGATCCCCTAGCCTCTGTGCTCTGGGCCGCCTGCTGGGAGGTTGCAACTGCTGGATTCCTCACCTTCCTTATTTTTGGGCCCTCTGTTGTGAGGCTCCTCCTGCCTGCCTCACCCCCAGCCTCTTGGTGATGTGTGTCCTATGGTTTGAAGCCACGTGTTCTGGGTTCCTCACCTTTAGATGATGTGGCCCTACTCATGTGAGGACACTCCTGCCTGGTTCCAATCCATTTGGTGATGTGGGCCCTCTGGTGCGAGTCTGATCCTGACTGGGTTCGTCACACTTCTCTGAGGTGGGCCCTCTGCTGTGAGGTCATTCGTGCCTGGTTGGCACACATCGCCTTGGCGACGTCAGCCCTCTGGTGGCCGTTGGAGCCTGCTGGGAGCCTCCTTCCCTTGGTGATGAGGGTCCTCTGGCGTCAGGCTCTAACTGCTGGTCTCCCAAAATTTTCTGATACGTTTTCAGTGGTGCGAGGACACTCCTACCAGATTTATATCCCCATGGGGATGTGGACCTCCTGCTCTGTGGTCCCAATGGCTGGGTTGCTCAGTTTCATGAAATGGGCCCTCTTCTGTGAGTTCACTGTGGCCTGGATCCCATAGCCTCGGTGCTCTGGGTCCCCTGCTGGGAGGTTCCAACTGCTGGATTCCTCACTTTTTTATTCTATTGGCCCAGTGTTGTGAGGCTACTCCTGCCTGCCTCACTCCGAGGCCCTTAGTGATGTGGGTCCTCTGGTTTGAGGACACATGTGCTGAGTACCTCACCTTTCGATGATGTGGCCCCACTGGTGTGAAGACACTCCTGCCTGGTTCCCATCCCCTTGGTGATGTGGGCACTATGGTGAGACTCTGATGTTGGCTGGGTTTCTCACCCTTCTGTGAGGTGGGATCTCTGCTGTGAGGTAACTCCTGCCTGGCTTGCTCACGTTGCCTTGACAACATGAGCCCTCAGGTGGCAGTTGGAGCCTGCTGGGAATCTCCTCTCCTCGGTTATGAGAGCTCTGGATAAAACACATATGCCCTTTTTTGCCAAGTGCATTATTTTCCAAGTTCTGTCTCTTTTCCTATGCTTTAAATGCAATTCCTATCTACCTCCTGAAATCGGTTTCCTGCAATTCTGCCCCGCTTTCGAGTCCTCTTGGCGGCCTTACTTCAATATATTTTTGGACGATAGCTGTCATTTATAACTCTGCAGGTTTGTGAATGACAGTGCCCCTGAGCTTCTTTCTTCAACTCGCTTTCTTGTGAGCTGGCCGCAACACCGCACGATTGCTTCAGGCCCTAGTGTGGTTCCGGCACTGCACTCTGAGCCTTTGGTTAATTACACTTCCTGGTGGGAAATGAGAGTTAAATTTGCCCGTCCAGACACCTCCAGCTAGTCTCTCATTGGTTCTCCCTTTTCCTGTTCATTTTCCGCAGAAATTGCAAACTGGGCCAAACAGGAGGTTAAAGGCACTGACTCTCCAAGTGGGGAGAGTGTTAGTAAAGCGTCTGGAATGTTGCACCCAAGTACCGGGGGACGAAAACTGAGACACATTGGAACACGTTTCCTGATCACACGGTGGATCATACTCTGGGTTCCACATGCATGTTTTAGCTGAAGGAAGAATCCCTTAAACCTGGAGAGTTGAGACCCATGGAATGGGTACCATGCAATATGACTTCAAAGGGTCTGCATTTGCTAACCGAACCTCACCAATCCTATCACTGCTGGGTTTATGCCGCTGTACACACGCTTAATTCTCTTTCGGAGACATATAAATCCATAGGTTTTAAGATTCTTACTAGTCAGGTATATTCTTAGGCGTTTAATATGGGGTGTTGAGTCCACTTCGTTGAGCAAGGAGTAGCTCTTGTCTATTACATATTTGGCTTATGGAACGGTATCTGTGCTAATTTCAATCTCTTGTTTTATGCAGCACCCCAACTCACCTTTCCCCTTAAGCAAGCATAAGTTGGTTTTCTACATTTGAGACCCTGTTCTGTTTTGTAATTCATTTCCTGTGTAGCCAAGTTTACATTCCGTGTAGTAGTGATATCTTATGATGTTTCTTTTTCTCTGTGACTTATTTCACTTAGAATCATCGTACCTGAATCCACTCATTATGCTGCTACGGGCCTGATGACATAGATTTCATTGCTGAGTGATATTGCATTGTACGTAAGTACCACAACTTCTTTATCCATTTTTCGCTTTCTGCGATATTGAACTTGTACCGTAAACGAGGTTCTTGTAAACAGAGCCGTCCCAAACTTTGGGGTGGCTGTGTCTTTTTGATTTTAATTTCCCTAAGCTATAGGACCATAAGTGGAAGTGCCCTAGGCTCTGTTGCTTTGTTTTGTAGATGTTTCAGGAAACACCATACACTTCTCCAGAGTGGCTGTTGTCAATTTACATCCCGCCCATCAGCATAACAAGGCTCCCAGTTCTCCATGGCCTGTCCTGACTTTCTGGATTTTACATTTTTTACAGATGGCCCTTTTGACCAGGGGGCAGTGAGACTTCATTGTAGTGCAGATTTCCTTTGCAAGCTTGCTTGGTTGGCCAAAAAGGGCGTATGCGTTTTTTCCTGAATATATTCAGGAAAAAACGCATACGCCCTTTTTGGCCAAGTGCATCATTGTGGACGTTCTGCCTCTTTTCCTGTGCTTTACATGCAATTCCAGTCTACCTCCTGAAATCGGTTTCCTGCAATTCTGCCCCGCTTTCAAGTCCTCTTCGCAGCCTTACTTCAATATATTTTTGGACGATAGCTGTCATTTATAACTCTGCAGGTTTGTGAATGACAGTGCCCCTGAGCTCCTTTCTTCAACTCGCTTTCTTTTGAGCTGGCCGCAACACCGCAGGATTGCTTCAGGCCCTAGTGTGGTTCCGGCATGGCACGCTGAGCCTTTGGTTAATTCCTCTTCCTGGTGGGAAATGAGAGTTAAATTTGCCCGTCCAGACACCTCCAGCTAGTCTCTCATTGGTTCTCCCTATTCCTGTTCATTTTCCGCAGAAATTGCAAACTGGGACAAACAGGAGGTTAAAGGCACTGACTCTCCAAGTGGGGAGAGTGTTAGTAAAGCGTCTGGAATGTTGCACCCGAGTACCAGGGGACGAAAACTGAGACACCTTTGAACACATTTCCCGATCACACGGTGGATCATACTCTGGGTTCCACATACATGTTTTAGCTGAAGGAAGAATCCCTTAAACCTGGAGAGTTGAGACCCATGGAATGGGTACCATGCAATGTGACTTCAAAGGGTCTGCATTTGCTCACCGATCCTCACCAATCCTATCACTGCTGCGTTTATGCCGCTGTACACACGCTTGATTCTCCTTCGGAGACATATAAATCCATAGGTTTTAAGATTCTTACTAGTCAGATATATTCTTAGGCGTTTAATATGAGGTGTTGAGTCCACTTCATTGAGCAAGGAGTACCTCTTTTCTATTACATATTTGGCTTATGGAACGGTATCTGTGCTAATTTCAATCTCTGGTTTTATGCAGCACCCCAACTCACCTTTCCCCTTAAGCAAGCATAAGTTGGTTTTCTACATTTGAGACCCTGTTCTGTTTTGTAATTCAGTTCCTGTGTAGCCAAGTTTACATTCCGTGTAGTAGTGATATCTTATGATGTTTCTTTTTCTGGGTGACTTATTTCACTTAGAATCATCGTACCTGAATCCACTCATTATGCTGCTACGGCCCTGATGACATAGATTTCTTTGCTGAGTGATATTGCATTGTATGTATGTACCACAACTTCTTTTTCCATTTTTCGCTTTCTGCGATATTGAACTTGTACCGTAAATGAGGTTCTTGTAAACAGAGCCGTCCCAACCTTTGGGGTGGCTGTGTCTTTTTGATTTTAATTTCCCTAAGCTATAGGACCATAAGTGGAAGTGCCCTAGGCTCTGTTGCTTTGTTTTTTAGATGTTTCAGGAAACACCATACACTTCTCCAGAGTGGCTGTTGGCAATTTACATCCCGCCCATCAGCATAACAAGGCTCCCAGTTCTCCATGGCCTGTCCTGCCTTTGTCGATTTTACACTTTTTTCAGATGGCCCTTTTGACCGGGGGGCACTGAGGCTTCATTGTAGTGCAGATTTCTTTGCAAGCTTGCTTGGTTGGCCAAAAAGGACGTATGCGTTTTTTCGTGAATATATTCAGGAAAAAACGCATACGCCCTTTTTGGCCAAGTGCATCATTGTGGACGTTCTGCCTCTTTTCCTATGCTTTACATGCAATTCCAGTCTACCTCCTGAAATCGGTTTCCTGCAATTCTGCCCCGCTTTCAAGTCCTCTTGGCAGCCTTACTTCAATATATTTTTGGACGATAGCTGTCATTTATAACTCTGCAGGTTTGTGAATGACAGTGCGCCTGAGCTCCTTTCTTCAACTCGCTTTCTTGTGAGCTGGCCGCAACACCGCAGGATTGTTTCAGGTCCTAGTGTGGTTCCGGCATGGCACGCTGAGCCTTTGGTTAATTCCTCTTCCTGGTGGGAAATGAGAGTTAAATTTGCCCGTCCAGACACCTCCAGCTAGTCTCTCATTGGTTCTCACTATTCCTGTTCATTTTCCGCAGAAATTGCAAACTGGGACAAACAGGAGGTTAAAGGCACTGACTTTCCAAGTGGGGAGAGTGTTAGTAAAGCGTCTGGAATGTTGCACCCCAGTACCAGGGGACGAAAACTGAGACACCTTGGAACACGTTTCCCAATCACACGGTGGATCATAGTCTGGGTTCCACATGCATGTTTTAGCTGAAGGAAGAATCCCTTAAACCTGGAGAGTTGAGACCCATGGTATGGGTACCATGCAATATGACTTCAAAGGGTCTGCATTTGCTCACCGATCCTCACCAATCCTATCACTGCTGCGTTTATGCCGCTGTACACAAGCTTGATTCTCTTTCGGAGACATATAAATCCATAGGTTTTAAGATTCTTACTAGTCAGGTATATTCTTAGGCGTTTAATATGGGGTGTTGTGTCCACTTCGTTGAGCAAGGAATAGCTCTTGTCTATTATATATTTGGCTTATGGAACGGTATCTGTGCTAATTTCAATCTCTGGTTTTATGCAGCACCCCAACTCACCTTTCCCCTTAAGCAAGCATAAGTTGGTTTTCTACATTTGAGACCCTGTTCTGTTTTGTAATTCAGTTCCTGTGTAGCCAAGTTTACATTCCGTGTAGTAGTGATATCTTATGATGTTTCTTTTTCTGGGTGACTTATTTCACTTAGAATCATCGTACCTGAATCCACTCATTATGCTGCTACGGCCCTGATGACATAGATTTCTTTGCTGAGTGATATTGCATTGTATGTATGTACCACAACTTCTTTTTCCATTTTTCGCTTTCTGCGATATTGAACTTGTACCGTAAACGAGGTTCTTGTAAACAGAGCCGTCCCAAACTTTGGGGTGGCTGTGTCTTTTTGATTTTAATTTCCCTAAGCTATAGGACCATAAGTGGAAGTGCCCTAGGCTCTGTTGCTTTGTTTTGTAGATGTTTCAGGAAACACCATACACTTCTCCAGAGTGGCTGTTGGCAATTTACATCCCGCCCATCAGCATAACAAGGCTCCCAGTTCTCCATGGCCTGTCCTGCCTTTCTGGATTTTACACTTTTTTCAGATGTCCCTTTTGACCGGGGGGCAGTGAGACTTCATTGTAGTGCAGATTTCCTTTGCAAGATTGCTTGGTTGGCCAAAAAGGGGGTATGCATTTTTTCCTGAATATATTCAGGAAAAAACGCATATGCCCTTTTTGGCCAAGTGCATCATTGTGGACGTTCTGCCTCTTTTCCTATGCTTTACATGCAATTCCAGTCTACCTCCTGAAATCGGTTTCCTGCAATTCTGCCCCGCTTTCAAGTCCTCTTGGCAGCCTTACTTCAATATATTTTTGGACGATAGCTGTCATTTATAACTCTGCAGTTTTGTGAATGACAGTGCCCCTGAGCTCCTTTCTTCAACTCGCTTTCTTGTGAACTGGCCGCAACACCGCAGGATTGCTTCAGGCGCTAGTGTGGTTCCGGCATGGCACGCTGAGCCTTTGGTTAATTCCTCTTCCTGGTGGGAAATGAGAGTTAAACTTGCCCGTCCAGACACCTCCAGCTAGTCTCTCATTGGTTCTCCCTATTCCTGTTCATTTTCCGCAGAAATTGCAAACTGGGCCAAACAGGAGGTTAAAGGCACTGACTCTCCAAGTGGGGAGAGTGTTAGTAAAGCGTCTGGAATGTTGCACCCGAGTACCAGGGTCGAAAACTGAGTCACATTTGAACACGTTTCCTGATCACACGTGGATCATACTCTGGGTTCCACATGCATGTTTTAGCTGAAGGAAGAATCCCTTAAACCTGGAGAGTTGAGACCCATATAATGGGTACCATGCAATATGACCTCAAAGTGTCTGCATTTGCTCACCGATCTTCACAAATCCTATCACTGCTTCGTTTATGCCGCTGTACACACGCTTGATTCTCTTTCAGAGACATATAAATCCATAGGTTTTAAGATTCTTACTAGTCGGGTATATTTTTAGGCGTTTAAAACGGGGTGTTGAGTCCACTTCGTTGAGCAAGGAGTAGCTCTTGTCTATTACATATTTGGCTTATGGAACGGTATCTGTGCTAATTTCAATCTCTTGTTTTATGCAGCACCCCAACTCACCTTTCCCCTTAAGCAAGCATAAGTTGGTTTTCTACATTTGAGACCCTGTTCTGTTTTGTAATTCAGTTCCTGTGTAGCCAAGTTTACATTCCGTGTAGTAGTGATATCTTATGATGTTTCTTTTTCTGTGTGACTTATTTCACTTAGAATCATCGTACCTGAATCCAGTCATTATGCTGGTATGGGCCTGATGACATAGATTTCATTGCTGAGTGATATTGCATTGTACGTAAGTACCACAACTTCTTTATCCATTTTTCGCTTTCTGCGATATTGAACTTGTACCGTAAACGAGGTTCTTGTAAACAGAGGCGTCCCAAACTTTGGGGTGGCTGTGTCTTTTTGATTTTAATTTCCCTAAGCTATAGAACCATAAGCGGAAGTGCCCTAGGCTCTGTTGCTTTGTTATGTAGATGTTTCAGGAAACACCATACACTTCTCCAGAGTGGCTGTTGGCAATTTACATCCCGCCCATCAGCATAACAAGGCTCCCAGTTCTCCATGGCCTGTCCTGCCTTTGTCGATTTTACACTTTTTTCAGATGGCCCTTTTGACCGGGGGGCACTGAGGCTTCATTGTAGTGCAGATTTCTTTGCAAGCTTGCTTGGTTGGCCAAAAAGGACGTATGCGTTTTTTCGTGAATATATTCAGGAAAAAACGCATACGCCCTTTTTGGCCAAGTGCATCATTGTGGACGTTCTGCCTCTTTTCCTATGCTTTACATGCAATTCCAGTCTACCTCCTGAAATCGGTTTCCTGCAATTCTGCCCCGCTTTCAAGTCCTCTTGGCAGCCTTACTTCAATATATTTTTGGACGATAGCTGTCATTTATAACTCTGCAGGTTTGTGAATGACAGTGCGCCTGAGCTCCTTTCTTCAACTCGCTTTCTTGTGAGCTGGCCGCAACACCGCAGGATTGTTTCAGGTCCTAGTGTGGTTCCGGCATGGCACGCTGAGCCTTTGGTTAATTCCTCTTCCTGGTGGGAAATGAGAGTTAAATTTGCCCGTCCAGACACCTCCAGCTAGTCTCTCATTGGTTCTCACTATTCCTGTTCATTTTCCGCAGAAATTGCAAACTGGGACAAACAGGAGGTTAAAGGCACTGACTTTCCAAGTGGGGAGAGTGTTAGTAAAGCGTCTGGAATGTTGCACCCCAGTACCAGGGGACGAAAACTGAGACACCTTGGAACACGTTTCCCAATCACACGGGGGATCATAGTCTGGGTTCCACATGCATGTTTTAGCTGAAGGAAGAATCCCTTAAACCTGGAGAGTTGAGACCCATGGTATGGGTACCATGCAATATGACTTCAAAGGGTCTGCATTTGCTCACCGATCCTCACCAATCCTATCACTGCTGCGTTTATGCCGCTGTACACAAGCTTGATTCTCTTTCGGAGACATATAAATCCATAGGTTTTAAGATTCTTACTAGTCAGGTATATTCTTAGGCGTTTAATATGGGGTGTTGTGTCCACTTCGTTGAGCAAGGAATAGCTCTTGTCTATTATATATTTGGCTTATGGAACGGTATCTGTGCTAATTTCAATCTCTGGTTTTATGCAGCACCCCAACTCACCTTTCCCCTTAAGCAAGCATAAGTTGGTTTTCTACATTTGAGACCCTGTTCTGTTTTGTAATTCAGTTCCTGTGTAGCCAAGTTTACATTCCGTGTAGTAGTGATATCTTATGATGTTTCTTTTTCTGGGTGACTTATTTCACTTAGAATCATCGTACCTGAATCCACTCATTATGCTGCTACGGCCCTGATGACATAGATTTCTTTGCTGAGTGATATTGCATTGTATGTATGTACCACAACTTCTTTTTCCATTTTTCGCTTTCTGCGATATTGAACTTGTACCGTAAACGAGGTTCTTGTAAACAGAGCCGTCCCAAACTTTGGGGTGGCTGTGTCTTTTTGATTTTAATTTCCCTAAGCTATAGGACCATAAGTGGAAGTGCCCTAGGCTCTGTTGCTTTGTTTTGTAGATATTTCAGGAAACACCATACACTTCTCCAGAGTGGCTGTTGGCAATTTACATCCCGCCCATCAGCATAACAAGGCTCCCAGTTCTCCATGGCCTGTCCTGCCATTCTGGATTTTACACTTTTTTCAGATGGCCCTTTTGACCGGGGGGCAGTGAGACTTCATTGTAGTGCAGATTTCCTTTGCACGATTGCTTGGTTGGCCAAAAAGGGGGTATGCATTTTTTCCTGAATATATTCAGGAAAAAACGCATATGCCCTTTTTGGCCAAGTGCATCATTGTGGACGTTCTGCCTCTTTTCCTATGCTTTACATGCAATTCCAGTCTACCTCCTGAAATCGGTTTCCTGCAATTCTGCCCCGCTTTCAAGTCCTCTTGGCAGCCTTACTTCAATATATTTTTGGACGATAGCTGTCATTTATAACTCTGCAGGTTTGTGAATGACAGTGCGCCTGAGCTCCTTTCTTCAACTCGCTTTCTTGTGAGCTGGCCGCAACACCGCAGGATTGTTTCAGGTCCTAGTGTGGTTCCGGCATGGCACGCTGAGCCTTTGGTTAATTCCTCTTCCTGGTGGGAAATGAGAGTTAAATTTGCCCGTCCAGACACCTCCAGCTAGTCTCTCATTGGTTCTCCCTATTCCTGTTCATTTTCCGCAGAAATTGCAAACTGGGACAAACAGGAGGTTAAAGGCACTGACTTTCCAAGTGGGGAGAGTGTTAGTAAAGCGTCTGGAATGTTGCACCCCAGTACCAGGGGACGAAAACTGACACACCTTGGAACACGTTTCCCAATCACACGGTGGATCATAGTCTGGGTTCCACATGCATGTTTTAGCTGAAGGAAGAATCCCTTAAACCTGGAGAGTTGAGACCCATGGAATGGGTACCATGCAATATGACTTCAAAGGGTCTGCATTTGCTCACCGATCCTCACCAATCCTATCACTGCTGCGTTTATGCCGCTGTACACAAGCTTGATTCTCTTTCAGAGACATATAAATCCATAGGTTTTAAGATTCTTACTAGTCAGGTATATTCTTAGGCGTTTAATATGGGGTGTTGTGTCCACTTCGTTGAGCAAGGAATAGCTCTTGTCTATTATATATTTGGCTTATGGAACGGTATCTGTGCTAATTTCAATCTCTGGTTTTATGCAGCACCCCAACTCACCTTTCCCCTTAAGCAAGCATAAGTTGGTTTTCTACATTTGAGACCCTGTTCTGTTTTGTAATTCAGTTCCTGTGTAGCCAAGTTTACATTCCGTGTAGTAGTGATATCTTATGATGTTTCTTTTTCTGGGTGACTTATTTCACTTAGAATCATCGTACCTGAATCCACTCATTATGCTGCTACGGCCCTGATGACATAGATTTCTTTGCTGAGTGATATTGCATTGTATGTATGTACCACAACTTCTTTTTCCATTTTTCGCTTTCTGCGATATTGAACTTGTACCGTAAACGAGGTTCTTGTAAACAGAGCCGTCCCAAACTTTGGGGTGGCTGTGTCTTTTTGATTTTAATTTCCCTAAGCTATAGGACCATAAGTGGAAGTGCCCTAGGCTCTGTTGCTTTGTTTTGTAGATGTTTCAGGAAACACCATACACTTCTCCAGAGTGGCTGTTGGCAATTTACATCCCGCCCATCAGCATAACAAGGCTCCCAGTTCTCCATGGCCTGTCCTGCCTTTCTGGATTTTACACTTTTTTCAGATGTCCCTTTTGACCGGGGGGCAGTGAGACTTCATTGTAGTGCAGATTTCCTTTGCAAGATTGCTTGGTTGGCCAAAAAGGGGGTATGCATTTTTTCCTGAATATATTCAGGAAAAAACGCATATGCCCTTTTTGGCCAAGTGCTTCATTGTGGACGTTCTGCCTCTTTTCCTATGCTTTACATGCAATTCCAGTCTACCTCCTGAAATCGGTTTCCTGCAATTCTGCCCCGCTTTCAAGTCCTCTTGGCAGCCTTAATTCAATATATTTTTGGACGATAGCTGTCATTTATAACTCTGCAGTTTTGTGAATGACAGTGCCCCTGAGCTCCTTTCTTCAACTCGCTTTCTTGTGAACTGGCCGCAACACCGCAGGATTGCTTCAGGCGATAGTGTGGTTCCGGCATGGCACGCTGAGCCTTTGGTTAATTCCTCTTCCTGGTGGGAAATGAGAGTTAAACTTGCCCGTCCAGACACCTCCAGCTAGTCTCTCATTGGTTCTCCCTATTCCTGTTCATTTTCCGCAGAAATTGCAAACTGGGCCAAACAGGAGGTTAAAGGCACTGACTCTCCAAGTGGGGAGAGTGTTAGTAAAGCGTCTGGAATGTTGCACCCGAGTACCAGGGTCGAAAACTGAGTCACATTTGAACACGTTTCCTGATCACACGTGGATCATACTCTGGGTTCCACATGCATGTTTTAGCTGAAGGAAGAATCCCTTAAACCTGGAGAGTTGAGACCCATATAATGGGTACCATGCAATATGACTTCAAAGTGTCTGCATTTGCTCACCGATCTTCACAAATCCTATCACTGCTTCGTTTATGCCGCTGTACACACGCTTGATTCTCTTTCAGAGACATATAAATCCATAGGTTTTAAGATTCTTACTAGTCGGGTATATTTTTAGGCGTTTAAAACGGGGTGTTGAGTCCACTTCGTTGAGCAAGGAGTAGCTCTTGTCTATTACATATTTGGCTTATGGAACGGTATCTGTGCTAATTTCAATCTCTTGTTTTATGCAGCACCCCAACTCACCTTTCCCCTTAAGCAAGCATAAGTTGGTTTTCTACATTTGAGACCCTGCTCTGTTTTGTAATTCAGTTCCTGTGTAGCCAAGTTTACATTCCGTGTAGTAGTGATATCTTATGATGTTTCTTTTTCTGTGTGACTTATTTCACTTAGAATCATCGTACCTGAATCCAGTCATTATGCTGGTACGGGCCTGATGACATAGATTTCATTGCTGAGTGATATTGCATTGTACGTAAGTACCACAACTTCTTTATCCATTTTTCGCTTTCTGCGATATTGAACTTGTACCGTAAACGAGGTTCTTGTAAACAGAGGCGTCCCAAACTTTGGGGTGGCTGTGTCTTTTTGATTTTAATTTCCCTAAGCTATAGAACCATAAGCGGAAGTGCCCTAGGCTCTGTTGCTTTGTTATGTAGATGTTTCAGGAAACACCATACACTTCTCCAGAGTGGCTGTTGGCAATTTACATCCCGCCCATCAGCATAACAAGGCTCCCAGTTCTCCATGGCCTGTCCTGCCTTTGTCGATTTTACACTTTTTTCAGATGGCCCTTTTGACCGGGGGGCACTGAGGCTTCATTGTAGTGCAGATTTCTTTGCAAGCTTGCTTGGTTGGCCAAAAAGGACGTATGCGTTTTTTCGTGAATATATTCAGGAAAAAACGCATACGCCCTTTTTGGCCAAGTGCATCATTGTGGACGTTCTGCCTCTTTTCCTATGCTTTACATGCAATTCCAGTCTACCTCCTGAAATCGGTTTCCTGCAATTCTGCCCCGCTTTCAAGTCCTCTTGGCAGCCTTACTTCAATATATTTTTGGACGATAGCTGTCATTTATAACTCTGCAGGTTTGTGAATGACAGTGCGCCTGAGCTCCTTTCTTCAACTCGCTTTCTTGTGAGCTGGCCGCAACACCGCAGGATTGTTTCAGGTCCTAGTGTGGTTCCGGCATGGCACGCTGAGCCTTTGGTTAATTCCTCTTCCTGGTGGGAAATGAGAGTTAAATTTGCCCGTCCAGACACCTCCAGCTAGTCTCTCATTGGTTCTCACTATTCCTGTTCATTTTCCGCAGAAATTGCAAACTGGGACAAACAGGAGGTTAAAGGCACTGACTTTCCAAGTGGGGAGAGTGTTAGTAAAGCGTCTGGAATGTTGCACCCCAGTACCAGGGGACGAAAACTGAGACACCTTGGAACACGTTTCCCAATCACACGGTGGATCATAGTCTGGGTTCCACATGCATGTTTTAGCTGAAGGAAGAATCCCTTAAACCTGGAGAGTTGAGACCCATGGTATGGGTACCATGCAATATGACTTCAAAGGGTCTGCATTTGCTCACCGATCCTCACCAATCCTATCACTGCTGCGTTTATGCCGCTGTACACAAGCTTGATTCTCTTTCGGAGACATATAAATCCATAGGTTTTAAGATTCTTACTAGTCAGGTATATTCTTAGGCGTTTAATATGGGGTGTTGTGTCCACTTCGTTGAGCAAGGAATAGCTCTTGTCTATTATATATTTGGCTTATGGAACGGTATCTGTGCTAATTTCAATCTCTGGTTTTATGCAGCACCCCAACTCACCTTTCCCCTTAAGCAAGCATAAGTTGGTTTTCTACATTTGAGACCCTGTTCTGTTTTGTAATTCAGTTCCTGTGTAGCCAAGTTTACATTCCGTGTAGTAGTGATATCTTATGATGTTTCTTTTTCTGGGTGACTTATTTCACTTAGAATCATCGTACCTGAATCCACTCATTATGCTGCTACGGCCCTGATGACATAGATTTCTTTGCTGAGTGATATTGCATTGTATGTATGTACCACAACTTCTTTTTCCATTTTTCGCTTTCTGCGATATTGAACTTGTACCGTAAACGAGGTTCTTGTAAACAGAGCCGTCCCAAACTTTGGGGTGGCTGTGTCTTTTTGATTTTAATTTCCCTAAGCTATAGGACCATAAGTGGAAGTGCCCTAGGCTCTGTTGCTTTGTTTTGTAGATATTTCAGGAAACACCATACACTTCTCCAGAGTGGCTGTTGGCAATTTACATCCCGCCCATCAGCATAACAAGGCTCCCAGTTCTCCATGGCCTGTCCTGCCATTCTGGATTTTACACTTTTTTCAGATGGCCCTTTTGACCGGGGGGCAGTGAGACTTCATTGTAGTGCAGATTTCCTTTGCACGATTGCTTGGTTGGCCAAAAAGGGGGTATGCATTTTTTCCTGAATATATTCAGGAAAAAACGCATATGCCCTTTTTGGCCAAGTGCATCATTGTGGACGTTCTGCCTCTTTTCCTATGCTTTACATGCAATTCCAGTCTACCTCCTGAAATCGGTTTCCTGCAATTCTGCCCCGCTTTCAAGTCCTCTTGGCAGCCTTACTTCAATATATTTTTGGACGATAGCTGTCATTTATAACTCTGCAGTTTTGTGAATGACAGTGCCCCTGAGCTCCTTTCTTCAACTCGCTTTCTTGTGAACTGGCCGCAACACCGCAGGATTGCTTCAGGCGCTAGTGTGGTTCCGGCATGGCACGCTGAGCCTTTGGTTAATTCCTCTTCCTGGTGGGAAATGAGAGTTAAATTTGCCCGTCCAGACACCTCCAGCTAGTCTCTCATTGGTTCTCCCTATTCCTGTTCATTTTCCGCAGAAATTGCAAACTGGGCCAAACAGGAGGTTAAAGGCACTGACTCTCCAAGTGGGGAGAGTGTTAGTAAAGCGTCTGGAATGTTGCACCCGAGTACCAGGGTCGAAAACTGAGTCACATTTGAACACGTTTCCTGATCACACGTGGATCATACTCTGGGTTCCACATGCATGTTTTAGCTGAAGGAAGAATCCCTTAAACCTGGAGAGTTGAGACCCATATAATGGGTACCATGCAATATGACTTCAAAGTGTCTGCATTTGCTCACCGATCTTCACAAATCCTATCACTGCTTCGTTTATGCCGCTGTACACACGCTTGATTCTCTTTCAGAGACATATAAATCCATAGGTTTTAAGATTCTTACTAGTCGGGTATATTTTTAGGCGTTTAAAACGGGGTGTTGAGTCCACTTCGTTGAGCAAGGAGTAGCTCTTGTCTATTACATATTTGGCTTATGGAACGGTATCTGTGCTAATTTCAATCTCTTGTTTTATGCAGCACCCCAACTCACCTTTCCCCTTAAGCAAGCATAAGTTGGTTTTCTACATTTGAGACCCTGCTCTGTTTTGTAATTCAGTTCCTGTGTAGCCAAGTTTACATTCCGTGTAGTAGTGATATCTTATGATGTTTCTTTTTCTGTGTGACTTATTTCACTTAGAATCATCGTACCTGAATCCAGTCATTATGCTGGTACGGGCCTGATGACATAGATTTCATTGCTGAGTGATATTGCATTGTACGTAAGTACCACAACTTCTTTATCCATTTTTCACTTTCTGCGATATTGAACTTGTACCGTAAACGAGGTTCTTGTAAACAGAGGCGTCCCAAACTTTGGGGTGGCTGTGTCTTTTTGATTTTAATTTCCCTAAGCTATAGAACCATAAGCGGAAGTGCCCTAGGCTCTGTTGCTTTGTTATGTAGATGTTTCAGGAAACACCATACACTTCTCCAGAGTGGCTGTTGGCAATTTACATCCCGCCCATCAGCATAACAAGGCTCCCAGTTCTCCATGGCCTGTCCTGCCTTTGTCGATTTTACACTTTTTTCAGATGGCCCTTTTGACCGGGGGGCACTGAGGCTTCATTGTAGTGCAGATTTCCTTTGCAAGCTTGCTTGGTTGGCCAAAAAGGACGTATGCGTTTTTTCGTGAATATATTCAGGAAAAAACGCATACGCCCTTTTTGGCCAAGTGCATCATTGTAGACGTTCTGCCTCTTTTCCTATGCTTTACATGCAATTCCAGTCTACCTCCTGAAATCGGTTTCCTGCAATTCTGCCCCGCTTTCAAGTCCTCTTGGCAGCCTTACTTCAATATATTTTTGGACGATAGCTGTCATTTATAACTCTGCAGGTTTGTGAATGACAGTGCCCCTGAGCTCCTTTCTTCAACTCGCTTTCTTGTGAGCTGGCCGCAACACCGCAGGATTGTTTCAGGTCCTAGTGTGGTTCCGGCATGGCACGCTGAGCCTTTGGTTAATTCCTCTTCCTGGTGGGAAATGAGAGTTAAATTTGCCCGTCCAGACACCTCCAGCTAGTCTCTCATTGGTTCTCCCTATTCCTGTTCATTTTCCGCAGAAATTGCAAACTGGGACAAACAGGAGGTTAAAGGCACTGACTCTCCAAGTGGGGAGAGTGTTAGTAAAGCGTCTGGAATGTTGCACCCCTGTACCAGGGGACGAAAACTGAGACACCTTGGAACACGTTTCCCAATCACACGGTGGATCATAGTCTGGGTTCCACATGCATGTTTTAGCTGAAGGAAGAATCCCTTAAACCTGGAGAGTTGAGACCCATGGTATGGGTACCATGCAATATGACTTCAAAGGGTCTGCATTTGCTCACCGATCCTCACCAATCCTATCACTGCTGCGTTTATGCCGCTGTACACAAGCTTGATTCTCTTTCGGAGACGTATAAATCTATAGGTTTTAAGATTCTTACTAGTCAGGTATATTCTTAGGCGTTTAATATGGGGTGTTGTGTCCACTTCGTTGAGCAAGGAATAGCTCTTGTCTATTACATATTTGGCTTATGGAACGGTATCTTTGCTAATTTCAATCTCTGGTTTTATGCAGCACCCCAACTCACCTTTCCCCTTAAGCAAGCATAAGTTGGTTTTCTACATTTGAGACCCTGTTCTGTTTTGTAATTCATTTCCTGTGTAGCCAAGTTTACATTCCGTGTAGTAGTGATATCTTATGATGTTTCTTTTTCTGGGTGACTTATTTCACTTAGAATCATCGTACCTGAATCCACTCATTATGCTGCTACGGCCCTGATGACATAGATTTCTTTGCTGAGTGATATTGCATTGTATGTATGTACCACAACTTCTTTATCCATTTTTCGCTTTCTGCGATATTGAACTTGTACCGTAAACGAGGTTCTTGTAAACAGAGCCGTCCCAAACTTTGGGGTGGCTGTGTCTTTTTGATTTTAATTTCCCTAAGCTATAGGACCATAAGTGGAAGTGCCCTAGGCTCTGTTGCTTTGTTTTTTAGATGTTTCTGGAAACACCATACACTTCTCCAGAGTGGCTGTTGGCAATTTACATCCTGCCCATCAGCATAACAAGGCTCCCAGTTCTCCATGGCCTGTCCTGCCTTTCTGGATTTTACACTTTTTTCAGATGGCCCTTTTTGAATGGGGGGCAGTGAGACTTCATTGTAGTGCAGATTTCCTTTGCAAGCTTGCTTGGTTGGCCAAAAAGTGCGTATGCGTTTTTTCCTGAATATATTCAGGAAAAAACGCATACGCCCTTTTTGGCCAAGTGCATCATTGTGGACGTTCTGCCTCTTTTCCTATGCTTTACATGCAATTCCAGTCTACCTCCTGAAATCGGTTTCCTGCTATTCTGCCCCGCTTTCAAGTCCTCTTGGCAGCCTTACTTCAATATATTTTTGGACGATAGCTGTCATTTATAACTCTGCAGGTTTGTGAATGACAGTGCCCCTGAGCTCCTTTCTTCAACTCGCTTTCTTGTGAGCTGGCCGCAACACCGCAGGATTGATTCAGGCCCTAGTGTGGTTCCGGCATGGCACGCTGAGCCTTTGGTTCATTCCTCTTCCTGGTGGGAAATGAGTGTTAAATATGCCTGTCCAGACACCTACCTCACTCTCAACCCCCTGGTGATGTGGGTCCTCTGGCTTGTGGCCACCTTTGCTGGGTTCCTCACCTTTCGATGATGTGGCCCCACTAGTGTGAGGACAGTCCTGCCTGCTTCTCATCCACGTGGTTATGCGGACCCCCTGGTGAGAGTCTGTTCCTGGCTGTGTTCCTCAGCCTTCTGTGAGGGAGACCCTCTGCTGATAGGTCACTCCTGCATGGCTGGCACACAATGCCTTGGTGAAGTCAGCTGTGTTGTGGCAGTGGGAGCGTGCTGGGAATCTCCGCCCCCCAGTGATGAGGGCCCTCTGACGTCAGGCCCTAACTGCTGGGCTCCCCAACTTTTCTTAGTGAGCCCAGTGATGCTCGGGCACTCCTCTTAGGTTCCCATCTCCATGGGGATGTGGGCCTTCTGCTCTGACGTTCCAACGGCTGGGTTGATCACAGTTTCATGATGTGGGCTCTCTGGTGTTAGTTCACTGTGGCCTGGATCCCATAGCCTCTGTGTTCTTGGCCTCCTGCTGGGAGGTTCCAACTGCTGGATTCCTCACTTTTTTAATTTTTTGGGCCCTCTGTTGTGAGGATCCTCCTGCCTGCCTCACTCCCAGCCCCTTCGTGATGTGTGTCCTCTGGTTTGAGGCCACATGTGCTGGATTCCTCACCTTTCTTATTCTTTGGGCCCTCTGTTTTTAGGCTACTCCTGCCTGCCTCACTCCCATTCCCTTTGTGATATGTGTCCTCTGATTTGAGGCCACATGTGCTGGGTTCCGCACCTTTCAATGATGTGGCCCCACTGGAGGGAAGACAGTCCTGACTGGTTCCCATCCCCTTGCTGATGTGGGCCCTCAGGTGAGAGTCTGATCCTGGCTGGGTTCCTCACCCTTCTGTGAGGTGGGCCCTCTGCTGTGAGGTCAATCATGCCTGTCTGGCACAAGTCACCTTGGCGACGTGGGCCCTCTGGTGGCAGTTGGAGTGTGCTGGGATCCTCCTCCCCTCGGTGATGAGGGCCCTCTTGCCTTAGGCCATAACTGCTGGGCTCCCCACATTTTCTGATGTGCGCCAAGTGAGTGAGGACACTCTTGCCAGGTTCGCATCCCCATGGGGATATGGGCCTTCTGCTCTGAGGTCAAAACGGCTGGCTTGCTCACAGTACCATGATGTGGGCCCTCTGCTGTGAGTTCACTCCGGCAAGGATCCCTTATCATCGGTGCTCTGAGCCGCCTGCTGGGAGGTTCCAACTGCTGGATTCCTCAACTTTTTTATTCTATGTGCCCTCTGTTGTGAGGTTCCTCCTGCCTGCCTCGCTGCCAGCCCCTTGGTGATGACTGTCCTATAGCTTGAGGCCACATGTGCTGCGTTCCTCACCTTTCAATGATGTGGCCCCACTCGTGTGAGGACACTCCTGCCTGGTTACCATCCCCTTGGTGAGGTGGGCCCTCTGGCCAGAGTCTAATCCTGGCTGGGTTCCTCAACGTTCTGTGAGGTAGGCCCTCTGCTGTGAGGTCACTCCTGACTGGCTGGCACACGTCACCTTGGAGACGTGAGCCCTCTGGTGGCAGTTGGAGCGTGCAGGGTGCCTCCTCCTCTCGGTGATGACGGCCCTCTGGCGTCAGGCCCTAAATGGTGGGCTCCCCACATTTTCTGATGTGCGCCCAGTGGTGCGAGGACACTCCAGCCAGGTTCCCATTCCCATGGGGATGTGGGCCTTCTGCTCTGTGGTCCCAACGCCTGGGTTGCTCACAGTTTTATGATGTTGGCCCTCTGCTGTGAGTTCACTGTGGCCTGGATCCCATAGCCTCGGTGTTCTGAGCTGCCTGCTGGAAGGTCTAAATGCTGGAATCCTCATGTATTTTATATTATGTGCCCTGTGTTGTGAGGCTACTCCTGCCTGCCTCACTCCAAGGCCCTTTATGATGTGGGTCCTCTGGTTTGAGGACACATGTGCTGGGTTCCTCACGTTAAGATGATGAGGCCCCACTGGTGTGAGGATAATCCTGACTGGTTCCCATCCCCTTTGTGATGTGGGCCCTCTGGTGAGAGTCTGATCCTGGCTGGGTTCCTCAACCATCTGTGAGGTGGGCCCTCTACTATCAGGTAACTCTTGCCTGGCTTGCTCACCTCGCCTTGTTGACATGAGCCCTCTGGTGGCACTTGGACCCTGCTGGGAGCCTCCTCACCTCTGTGATGAGGGCCCTCTGATGTCAAGCCCTAACTGCTGGGCTCCCTAACTTTTCTTAGTGAGCCCAGTGATGCTCGGGCACTCCTCTTAGGTTCCCATCTCCATGGGGATGTGGGCCTTCTGCTCTGACGTTCCAACGGCTGGGTTGATCACAGTTTCATGATGTGGGCTCTCTGGTGTTAGTTCACTGTGGCCTGGATCCCATAGCCTCTGTGTTCTTGGCCGCCTGCTGGAAGGTTCCAACTGCTGGATTCCTCACTTTTTTTAATTTTTTAGGCCCTCTGTTGTGAGGATCCTCCTGCCTGCCTCACTCCCAGCCCCTTCGTGATGTGTGTCCTCTGGTTTGAGGCCACATGTGCTGGGTTCCTCACCTTTCGATGATGTGGGACCAATGGTCTTAGGAGACTCCTGCCTGGTTCACATCCCCTTGGTGATGTGGGCTCTCTGTTGAGAGTCTGATCCTGGCTGGGTTCCTCACCCATCTGTGAGGTGGGCCGTCTGCTGTGAGGTCACTCCTGCCTGGCTTGCTCACCTCGCCTTGTGGACATGAGCCCTCTGGTGGCACTTGGAGCCTGCTGGGAGCCTCCTCCCCTCGGTGATGAGGGCCCTCTGGCGTCAGGCCCTAACGGCTGGGCTCCCCACATTTTGTGATGTGCGCCCAGTGGTTTGAAGACACTCCATCCAGGTTCACATACCCATTGGGATGTGGGCCTTCTGTTCTGAGGTCCCAACGGCTGGGTTGTTCACAGTTTCATGATGTCGGCTCTCTGCTGTTAGTTCACTCTGGCCTGGATGCCATAGCCTCTGTGCTCTGGGCCGCCTGCTGGAAGGTTCCAACTGCTCGATTCCTCAACTTTTGTATTCTATGGGGTCTGTGTTGCGATGCTCCTCCTGCCTGCCTCACTCGCATCCCCTTTGTGATGTGGGTCCTCTGGTTTGAGGCCACATATGCTGGGTTCCGCAACTTTCAATGATGTGGCCCCACTGGTGTGAGGACACTCCTGCCTGGTTCCCATCCCCTTGGTGATGTGGGCCTTCTGGTGACAGTCTTATCCTGGCTGGGTTCCTCACTCTTCTGTGAGGTAGGCCCTCTGCTGTGAGGTCAATCCTACCTGACTTGCACACATCACCTTGGCAACGTGGGCCCTCTGTTGGCACATGGAACCTGCTGGGAGCCTCCTGCCCTCGGTGATGACAGCCCTCTAGCATCAGGCCCTAACTGCTGGGTTCCCCACGTTTTCTGATGTGAGCCCAGTGATGCCAGGACACTCCTGTCAGGTTCCCATCCCCATGGGGATGTGGGCTTTCTGCTCTGAGGTCCCAACGCCTGGGTTGCTCACAGTTTCATGATGTGGGCTCTCTGCTGTTAGTTCACTCCTGCCTGCATCCCATAGCTTCTGTGCTCTTGGCCGCCTGCTGGGAGGTTCCAAATGCTGGATTCCTCACCTTTTTTATTCTTTGGGCCCTCTGTTTTTAGGCTACTCCTACCTGCCTCACTCCCATCCCCTTTGTGATGTATGTCCTCTGATATGAGGCCGCATGTGCTGGGTTCCTCACCTTTCGATGATGTGGCCCCACTGGTGAGAGGACAGTCCTGACTGGTTCCCATCCCCTTGGTGTTGTGGGCCCTCTGGCAAGAGTCTCATCCTACCTCGGTTCCTCACCCTTCTGTGAGATAGGCCCTCTGTTGTGAGGTCACTACTGCCTGGCTGGCGCATGCCACCTTGTAGACGTGGGCCCTCTGTTGGCAGTTGGAACCTGCTGGGAGTCTCCTCCCCTCAGTTATGAGGGCCCCCTGGCGTCAGGCCCTAACTGCTGGGCTCCTAACATTTTCTGATATGTGCTAAGTGGTGCGAAGCCACTCCTGCCAGGTTCCCATCCCAATGGGGATGTGGGCCTTCTGTTCTGAGGTCCCAACGGCTGGGCTGCTCACAGGTTCATGATGTGGGCCCTCTGCTGTGAGTTCACTGCGGCCTGGATCCCATAGCCTCGGTGCTCTGGGCCGCTTGCTGGGAGGTTCCAACTGCTGGATTCCTCAACTTTTATATTCTATGGACCCTGTGTTGTGAGGCCGGTCCTGCCAGCCTCATTCCGAACCCCTTGGTGATGTGGTTCCTCTGGTTTGAGGCTACATGTGCTGGGATCCTCACCTTTCGATGATGTTGTCCCACTGATGTGGGGACACTCCTGCCTGATTCCCTTCCCCTTGGTGATGTGGGCCCTCTGGTGAGAGTCTGATCCTGGCTGTGTTCCTCACCCTTCTGTGAGGTGGGGCCTCTGCTGTGAGGTCACTCCTGCCGGGCTGGCACACATCGCCTTGGTGATGTTGGCCCTCTGGTGGCAGCTGGAGCCTGCTGGGAGCCTCCTCCCCTCGGTGATGAGTGCCCTCTAGCGTCAGGCCCTAACTTCTGAGCACCCCACGTTTTCTGATGTGAGCCCAGTGATGCCAGGACACTCCTGTCATGTTCCCATCACCACGGGGATGTGGGCCTTCTGCTCTGAGGTCCCAATGTCTGGGTTGCTCACAGTTTCATGATGTGGGCTGTCTGGTGTTAGTTCACTCTGGCTTGGATCCCCTAGCCTCTGTGCTCTGGGCCGCCTGCTGGGAGGTTGCAACTGCTGGATTCCTCACCTTCCTTATTTTTGGGCCCTCTGTTGTGAGGCTCCTCCTGCCTGCCTCACCCCCAGCCTCTTGGTGATGTGTGTCCTATGGTTTGAAGCCACGTGTTCTGGGTTCCTCACCTTTAGATGATGTGGCCCTACTCATGTGAGGACACTCCTGCCTGGTTCCAATCCATTTGGTGATGTGGGCCCTCTGGTGCGAGTCTGATCCTGACTGGGTTCGTCACACTTCTCTGAGGTGGGCCCTCTGCTGTGAGGTCATTCGTGCCTGGTTGGCACACATCGCCTTGGCGACGTCAGCCCTCTGGTGGCCGTTGGAGCCTGCTGGGAGCCTCCTTCCCTTGGTGATGAGGGTCCTCTGGCGTCAGGCTCTAACTGCTGGTCTCCCAAAATTTTCTGATACGTTTTCAGTGGTGCGAGGACACTCCTACCAGATTTATATCCCCATGGGGATGTGGACCTCCTGCTCTGTGGTCCCAATGGCTGGGTTGCTCAGTTTCATGAAATGGGCCCTCTTCTGTGAGTTCACTGTGGCCTGGATCCCATAGCCTCGGTGCTCTGGGTCCCCTGCTGGGAGGTTCCAACTGCTGGATTCCTCACTTTTTTATTCTATTGGCCCAGTGTTGTGAGGCTACTCCTGCCTGCCTCACTCCGAGGCCCTTAGTGATGTGGGTCCTCTGGTTTGAGGACACATGTGCTGAGTACCTCACCTTTCGATGATGTGGCCCCACTGGTGTGAAGACACTCCTGCCTGGTTCCCATCCCCTTGGTGATGTGGGCACTATGGTGAGACTCTGATGTTGGCTGGGTTTCTCACCCTTCTGTGAGGTGGGATCTCTGCTGTGAGGTAACTCCTGCCTGGCTTGCTCACGTTGCCTTGACAACATGAGCCCTCAGGTGGCAGTTGGAGCCTGCTGGGAATCTCCTCTCCTCGGTTATGAGAGCTCTGGATAAAACACATATGCCCTTTTTTGCCAAGTGCATTATTTTCCAAGTTCTGTCTCTTTTCCTATGCTTTAAATGCAATTCCTATCTACCTCCTGAAATCGGTTTCCTGCAATTCTGCCCCGCTTTCGAGTCCTCTTGGCGGCCTTACTTCAATATATTTTTGGACGATAGCTGTCATTTATAACTCTGCAGGTTTGTGAATGACAGTGCCCCTGAGCTTCTTTCTTCAACTCGCTTTCTTGTGAGCTGGCCGCAACACCGCACGATTGCTTCAGGCCCTAGTGTGGTTCCGGCACTGCACTCTGAGCCTTTGGTTAATTACACTTCCTGGTGGGAAATGAGAGTTAAATTTGCCCGTCCAGACACCTCCAGCTAGTCTCTCATTGGTTCTCCCTTTTCCTGTTCATTTTCCGCAGAAATTGCAAACTGGGCCAAACAGGAGGTTAAAGGCACTGACTCTCCAAGTGGGGAGAGTGTTAGTAAAGCGTCTGGAATGTTGCACCCAAGTACCGGGGGACGAAAACTGAGACACATTGGAACACGTTTCCTGATCACACGGTGGATCATACTCTGGGTTCCACATGCATGTTTTAGCTGAAGGAAGAATCCCTTAAACCTGGAGAGTTGAGACCCATGGAATGGGTACCATGCAATATGACTTCAAAGGGTCTGCATTTGCTAACCGAACCTCACCAATCCTATCACTGCTGGGTTTATGCCGCTGTACACACGCTTAATTCTCTTTCGGAGACATATAAATCCATAGGTTTTAAGATTCTTACTAGTCAGGTATATTCTTAGGCGTTTAATATGGGGTGTTGAGTCCACTTCGTTGAGCAAGGAGTAGCTCTTGTCTATTACATATTTGGCTTATGGAACGGTATCTGTGCTAATTTCAATCTCTGGTTTTATGCAGCACCCCAACTCACCTTTCCCCTTAAGCAAGCATAAGTTGGTTTTCTACATTTGAGACCCTGTTCTGTTTTGTAATTCAGTTCCTGTGTAGCCAAGTTTACATTCCGTGTAGTAGTGATATCTTATGATGTTTCTTTTTCTGTGTGACTTATTTCACTTAGAATCATCGTACCTGAATCCACTCATTATGCTGCTACGGGCCTGATGACATAGATTTCATTGCTGAGTGATATTGCATTGTACGTAAGTACCACAAATTCTTTATCCATTTTTCGCTTTCTGTGATATTGAACTTGTACCGTAAACGAGGTTCTTGTAAACAGAGCCGTCCCAAACTTTGGGGTGGCTGTGTCTTTTTGATTTTAATTTCCCTAAGCTATAGGACCATAAGTGGAAGTGCCCTAGGCTCTGTTGCTTTGTTTTTTAGATGTTTCAGGAAACACCATACACTTCTGCAGAGTGGCTGTTGGCAATTTACATCCCACCCATCAGCATAACAAGGCTCCCACGTCTCCATGGCCTGTCCTGCCTTTCTGGATTTTATACTTTTTTCAGATGGCCCTTTTGACTGGGGGGCAGTGGGACTTCATTGTAGTGCAGATTTCCTTTGCATGCTTGCTTGGTTGGCCAAAAAGGGCGTATGCGTTTTCTCCTGAATATATTCAGGAAAAAACGCATATGCCGTTTTTAGCCAAGTGCATCATTGTGGACGTTCTGCCTCTTTTCCTATGCTTTACATGCAATTCCAGTCTACCTCCTGAAATCGGTTTCCTGCAATTCTGCCCCGCTTTCAAGTCCTCTTGGCAGCCTTACTTCAATATATTTTTGGACGATAGCTGCATTTATAACTCTGCAGGTTTGTGAATGACAGTGCCCCTGAGCTCCTTTCTTCAACTCGCTTTCTTGTGAGCTGGCCGCAACACCGCAGGATTGTTTCAGGCCCTAGTGTGGTTCCGGCATGGCACGCTGAGCCTTTGGTTAATTCCTCTTCCTGGTGGGAAATGAGAGTTAAATTTGCCCGTGCAGACACCTCCAGCTAGTCTCTCATTGGTTCTCCCTATTCCTGTTCATTTTCCGCAGAAATTGCAAACTGGGCCAAACAGGAGGTTAAAGGCACTGACTCTCCAAGTGGGGAGAGTGTTAGTAAAGCGTCTGGAATGTTGCACCCGAGTACCAGGGGACGAAAACTGAGACACCTTTGAACACGTTTCCGAACCACACGGTGGGTCATACTCTGGGTTCCACATGCATGTTTTAGCTGAAGGAAGAATCCCTTAAACCTGGAGAGTTGAGACCCATGGAATGGGTACCATGCAATATGACTTCAAAGGGTCTGCATTTGCTCAACAATCCTCACCAATCCTATCACTGCTGTGTTTATGCCACTGTACACACGTTTGATTCTCCTTCGGAGACATATAAATCCATAGGTTTTAAGATTCTTACTAGTCAGGTATATTCTTAGGCGTTTAATATGGGGTGTTGAGTCCACTTCGTTGAGCAAGGAGTAGCTCTTGTCTATTACATATTTGGCTTATGGAACGGTATCTGTGCTAATTTCAATCTCTTGTTTTATGCAGCACCCCAACTCACCTTTCCCCTTAAGCAAGCATAAGTTGGTTTTCTACATTTGAGACCCTGTTCTGTTTTGTAATTCATTTCCTGTGTAGCCAAGTTTACATTCCGTGTAGTAGTGATATCTTATGATGTTTCTTTTTCTCTGTGACTTATTTCACTTAGAATCATCGTACCTGAATCCACTCATTATGCTGCTACGGGCCTGATGACATAGATTTCATTGCTGAGTGATATTGCATTGTACGTAAGTACCACAACTTCTTTATCCATTTTTCGCTTTCTGCGATATTGAACTTGTACCGTAAACGAGGTTCTTGTAAACAGAGCCGTCCCAAACTTTGGGGTGGCTGTGTCTTTTTGATTTTAATTTCCCTAAGCTATAGGACCATAAGTGGAAGTGCCCTAGGCTCTGTTGCTTTGTTTTGTAGATGTTTCAGGAAACACCATACACTTCTCCAGAGTGGCTGTTGTCAATTTACATCCCGCCCATCAGCATAACAAGGCTCCCAGTTCTCCATGGCCTGTCCTGACTTTCTGGATTTTACATTTTTTACAGATGGCCCTTTTGACCGGGGGGCAGCGAGACTTCATTGTAGTGCAGATTTCCTTTGCAAGCTTGCTTGGTTGGCCAAAAAGTGCGTATGCGTTTTTTCCTGAATATATTCAGAAAAAAACGCATACGCCCTTTTTGGCCAAGTGCATCATTGTGGACGTTCTGCCTCTTTTCCTATGCTTTACATGCAATTCCAGTCTACCTCCTGAAATCGGTTTCCTGCCATTCTGCCCCGCTTTCAAGTCCTCTTGGCAGCCTTACTTCAATATATTTTTGGACGATAGCTGTCATTTATAACTCTGCAGGTTTGTGAATGACAGTGCCCCTGAGCTCCTTTCTTCAACTCGCTTTCTTGTGAGCAGGCCACAACACTGCAGGATTGCTTCCAGCCCTAGTGTGGTTCCGGCATGGCACGCTGAGCCTTTGGTTAATTCCTCTTCCTGGTGGGGAATGAGAGTTAAATTTGCCCGTCCAGACACCTCCAGCTAGTCTCTCATTGGTTCTCCCTATTCCTGTTCATTTTCCGCAGAAATTGCAAACTTGGCCAAACAGGAGGTTAAAGGCACTGACTCTCCAAGTGGGGAGAGTGTTAGTAAAGCGTCTGGAATGTTGAACCCGAGTACCAGGGGACGAAAACTGAGACACCTTTGAACTCGTTTCCCAATCACATGGTGGATCATACTCTGGGTTCCACATGCATGTTTTAGCTGAAGGAAGAATCCCTTAAACCTGGAGAGTTGAGACCCATGGAAAGGGTACCATGCAATATGACTTCAAAGGGTCTGCATTTGCTCACCGATCCTCACCAATCCTATCACTGCTGCGTTTATGCCGCTGTACACACGCTTGATTCTCTTTCGGAGACATATAAATCCATAGGTTTTAAGATTCTTACTAGTCAGGTATATTCTTAGGCGTTTAATATGGGGTGTTGAGTCCACTTCGTTGAGCAAGGAGTAGCTCTTGTCTATTACATATTTGGCTTATGGAACGGTATCTGTGCTAATTTCAATCTCTGGTTTTATGCAGCACCCCAACTCACCTTTCCCCTTAAGCAAGCATAAGTTGGTTTTCTACATTTGAGACCCTGCTCTGTTTTGTAATTCAGTTCATGTGTAGCCAAGTTTACATTCCGTGTAGTAGTGATATCTTATGATGTTTCTTTTTCTGTGTGACTTATTTCACTTAGAATCATCGTACCTGAATCCACTCATTATGCTGCTACGGGCCTGATGACATAGATTTCATTGCTGAGTGATATTGCATTGTACGTAAGTACCACAACTTCTTTATCCATTTTTCGCTTTCTATGATATTGAACTTGTACCGTAAACGAGGTTCTTGTAAACAGAGCCGTCCCAAACTTTGGGGTGGCTGTGTCTTTTAGATTTTAATTTCCCTAAGCTATAGGACCATAAGTGGAAGTGCCCTAGGCTCTGTTGCTTTGTTTTGTAGATGTTTCAGGAAACACCATACACTTCTCCAGAGTGGCTGTTGGCAATTTACATCCCGCCCATCAGCATAACAAGGCTCCCAGTTCTCCATGGCCTGTCCTGCATTTCTGGATTTTACATTTTTTTCAGATGGCCCTTTTGACCGGGGGGCAGTGAGACTTCATTGTAGTGCAGATTTCCTTTGCAAGCTTGCTTGGTTGGCCAAAAAGGGCGTATGCGTTTTTTCCTGAATATATTCAGGAAAAAACGCATACGCCCTTTTTGGCCAAGTGCATCATTGTGGACGTTCTGCCTCTTTTCCTATGCTTTACATGCAATTCCAGTCTACCTCCTGAAATCGGTTTCCTGCCATTCTGCCCCGCTTTCAAGTCCTCTTGGCAGCCTTACTTCAATATATTTTTGGACGATAGCTGTCATTTATAACTCTGCAGGTTTGTGAATGACAGTGCCCCTGAGCTCCTTTCTTCAACTCGCTTTCTTGTGAGCTGGCCGCAACACCGCAGGATTGTTTCAGGCCCTAGTGTGGTTCCGGCATGGCACGCTGAGCCTTTGGTTAATTCCTCTTCCTGGTGGGAAATGAGAGTTAAATTTGCCCGTCCTGACACCTCCAGCTAGTCTCTCATTGGTTCTCCCTATTCCTGTTCATTTTCCGCAGAAATTGCAAACTGGGCCAAACAGGAGGTTAAAGGCACTGACTCTCCAAGTGGGGAGAGTGTTAGTAAAGCGTCTGGAATGTTGCACCCGAGTACCAGGGGACGAAAACTGAGACACCTTTGAACACGTTTGCCGACCACACGGTGGGTCATACTCTGGGTTCCACATGCATGTTTTAGCTGAAGGAAGAATCCCTTAAACCTGGAGAGTTGAGACCCATGGAATGGGTACCATGCAATATGACTTCAAAGGGTCTGCATTTGCTCAACAATCCTCACCAATCCTATCACTGCTGTGTTTATGCCACTGTACACACGTTTGATTCTCCTTCGGAGACATATAAATCCATAGGTTTTAAGATTCTTACTAGTCAGGTATATTCTTAGGCGTTTAATATGGGGTGTTGAGTCCACTTCGTTGAGCAAGGAGTAGCTCTTGTCTATTACATATTTGGCTTATGGAACGGTATCTGTGCTAATTTCAATCTCTTGTTTTATGCAGCACCCCAACTCACCTTTCCCCTTAAGCAAGCATAAGTTGGTTTTCTACATTTGAGACCCTGTTCTGTTTTGTAATTCATTTCCTGTGTAGCCAAGTTTACATTCCGTGTAGTAGTGATATCTTATGATGTTTCTTTTTCTGGGTGACTTATTTCACTTAGAATCATCGTACCTGAATCCACTCATTATGCTGCTACGGGCCTGATGACATAGATTTCATTGCTGAGTGATATTTTATTGTACGTAAGTACCACAACTTCTTTATCCATTTTTCGCTTTCTGCGATATTGAACTTGTACCGTAAACGAGGTTCTTGTAAACAGAGCCGTCCCAAACTTTGGGGTGGCTGTGTCTTTTTGATTTTAATTTCCCTAAACTATAGGACCATAAGTGGAAGTGCCCTAGGCTCTGTTGCTTTGTTTTGTAGATGTTTCAGGAAACACCATACACTTCTCCAGAGTGGCTGTTGTCAATTTACATCCCGCCCATCAGCATAACAAGGCTCCCAGTTCTCCATGGCCTGTCCTGACTTTCTGGATTTTACATTTTTTACAGATGGCCCTTTTGACCGGGGGGCAGCGAGACTTCATTGTAGTGCAGATTTCCTTTGCAAGCTTGCTTGGTTGGCCAAAAAGTGCGTATGCGTTTTTTCGTGAATATATTCAGAAAAAAACGCATACGTCCTTTTTGGCCAAATGCATCATTGTGGACGTTCTGCCTCTTTTCCTATGCTTTACATGCAATTCCAGTCTACCTCCTGAAATCGGTTTCCTGCCATTCTGCCCCGCTTTCAAGTCCTCTTGGCAGCCTTACTTCAATATATTTTTGGACGATAGCTGTCATTTATAACTCTGCAGGTTTGTGAATGACAGTGCCCCTGAGCTCCTTTCTTCAACTCGCTTTCTTGTGAGCTGGCCGCAACACTGCAGGATTGTTTCAGGCCCTAGTGTGGTTCCGGCATGGCACGCTGAGCCTTTGGTTAATTCCTCTTCCTGGTGGGAAATGAGAGTTAAATTTGCCCGTCCAAACACCTCCAGCTAGTCTCTCATTGGTTCTCCCTATTCCTGTTCATTTTCCGCAGAAATTGCAAACTGGGCCAAACAGGAGGTTAAAGGTACTGACTCTCCAAGTGGGGAGAGTGTTAGTAAAGCGTCTGGAATGTTGAACCCGAGTACCAGGGGACGAAAACTGAGACACCTTTGAACACGTTTCCCAATCACATGGTGGATCATACTCTGGGTTCCACATGCATGTTTTAGCTGAAGGAAGAATCCCTTAAACCTGGAGAGTTGAGACCCATGGAATGGGTACCATGCAATATGACTTCAAAGGGTCTGCATTTGCTCACCGATCCTCACCAATCCTATCACTGCTGCGTTTATGCCGCTGTACACACGCTTGATTCTCTTTCGGAGACATATAAATCCATAGGTTTTAAGATTCTTACTAGTCAGGTATATTCTTAGGCATTTAATATGGGGTGTTGAGTCCACTTCGTTGAGCAAGGAGTAGCTCTTGTCTATTACATATTTGGCTTATGGAACGGTATCTGTGCTAATTTCAATCTCTGGTTTTATGCAGCACCCCAACTCACCTTTCCCCTTAAGCAAGCATAAGTTGGTTTTCTACATTTGAGACCCTGCTCTGTTTTGTAATTCAGTTCCTGTGTAGCCAAGTTTACATTCCGTGTAGTAGTGATATCTTATGATGTTTCTTTTTCTGTGTGACTTATTTCACTTAGAATCATCGTACCTGAATCCACTCATTATGCTGCTACGGGCCTGATGACATAGATTTCATTACTGAGTGATATTGCATTGTACGTAAGTACCACAACTTCTTTATCCATTTTTCGCTTTCTGTGATATTGAACTTGTACCGTAAATGAGGTTCTTGTAAACAGAGCCGTCCCAAACTTTGGGGTGGCTGTGTCTTTTTGATTTTAATTTCCCTAAGCTATAGTACCATAAGTGGAAGTGCCCTAGGCTCTGTTGCTTTGTTTTGTAGATGTTTCAGGAAACACCATACACTTCTCCAGAGTGGCTGTTGGCAATTTACATCCCGCCCATCAGCATAACAAGGCTCCCAGTTCTCCATGGCCTGTCCTGCCTTTCTGGATTTTACATTTTTTTCAGATGGCCCTTTTGACCGGGGGGCAGTGAGACTTCATTGTAGTGCAGATTTCCTTTGCAAGCTTGCTTGGTTGGCCAAAAAGGGCGTATGCGTTTTTTCCTGAATATACTCAGGAAAAAACGCATACGCCCTTTTTGGCCAAGTGCATCATTGTGGACGTTCTGCCTCTTTTCCTATGCTTTACATGCAATTCCAGTCTACCTCCTGAAATCGGTTTCCTGCCATTATGCCCCGCTTTCAAGTCCTCTTGGCAGCCTAACTTCAATATATTTTTGGACGATAGCTGTCATTTATAACTCTGCAGGTTTGTGAATGACAGTGCCCCTGACCTCCTTTCTTCAACTCGCTTTCTTGTGAGCTGGCCACAACACCGCAGGATTGTTTCAGGCCCTAGTGTGGTTCCGGCATGGCACGCTGAGCCTTTGGTTAATTCCTCTTCATGGTGGGAAATGAGAGTTAAATTTGCCCGTGCAGACACCTCCAGCTAGTATCTCATTGGTTCTCCCTATTCCTGTTCATTTTCCGCAGAAATTGCAAACTGGGACAAACAGGAGGTTAAAGGCACTGACTCTCCAAGTGGGGAGAGTGTTAGTAAAGCGTCTGGAATGTTGCACCCGAGTACCAGGGGACGAAAACTGAGACACCTTTGAACACGTTTCCCCATCACACGGTGGATCATACTCTGGGTTCCACATGCATGTTTTAGCTGAAGGAAGAATCCCTTAAACCTGGAGAGTTGAGACCCATGGAATGGGTACCATGCAATATGACTTCAAAGGGTCTGCATTTGCTCACCGATCCTCACCAATCCTATCACTGCTGCGTTTATGCCGCTGTACACACGCTTGATTCTCTTTCAGAGACATATAAATCCATAGGTTTTAAGATTCTTACTAGTCAGGTATATTCTTAGGCGTTTAATATGGGGTGTTGAGTCCACTTCGTTGAGCAAGGAGTAGCTCTTGTCTATTACATATTTGGCTGATGGAACGGTATCTGTGCTAATTTCAATCTCTTGTTTTATGCAGCACCCCAACTCACCTTTCCCCTTAAGCAAGCATAAGTTTGTTTTCTACATTTGAGACCCTGTTCTGTTTTGTAATTCAGTTCCTGTGTAGCCAAGTTTACATTCCGTGTAGTAGTGATATCTTATGTTGTTTCTTTTTCTGTGTGACTTATTTCACTTAGAATCATCGTACCTGAATCCACTCATTATGCTGCTACGGGCCTGATGACATAGATTTCATTGCTGAGTGATATTGCATTGTACGTAAGTACCACAACTTCTTTATCCATTTTTCGCTTTCTGCGATATTGAACTTGTACCGTAAACGAGGTTCTTGTAAACAGAGCCGTCCCAAACTTTGGGGTGGCTGTGTCTTTTTGATTTTAATTTCCCTAAGCTATAGGACCATAAGTGGAAGTGCCCTAGGCTCTGTTGCTTTGTTTTGTAGATGTTTCAGGAAACACCATACACTTCTCCAGAGTGGCTGTTGGCAATTTACATCCCGCCCATCAGCATAACAAGGCTCCCAGTTCTCCATGACCTGTCCTGCCTTTCTGGATTTTACATTTTTTACAGATGGCCCTTTTGACCGGGGTGCAGTGAGACTTCATTGTAGTTCAGATTTCCTTTGCAAGCTTGCTTGGTTGGCCAAAAAGGGCGTATGCGTTTTTTCCTGAATATATTCAGGAAAAAAAGCATACGCCCTTTTTGGCCAAGTGCATCATTGTGGACGTTCTGCCTCTTTTCCTATGCTTTACATGCAATTCCAGTCTACCTCCTGAAATCGGTTTCCTGCAATTCTGCCCCGCTTTCAACTCCTCTTGGCAGCCTTACTTCAATATATTTTTGGACGATAGCTGTCATTTATAACTCTGCAGGTTTGTGAATGACAGTGCCCCTGAGCTCCTTTCTTCAACTCGCTTTCTTGTGAGCTGGCCGCAACACCGCAGGATTGCTTCAGGCCCTAGTGTGGTTCCGGCATGGCATGCTGAGCCTTTGGTTAATTCCTCTTCCTGGTGGGAAATGAGAGTTAAATTTGCCCGTCCAAACACCTCCAGCTAGTCTCTCATTCGTTCTCCCTATTCCTGTTCATTTTCCGCAGAAATTGCAAAGTGGACCAAAGAGGAGTTTAAAGGCACTGACTCTCCAATTGGGGAGAGTGTTAGTAAAGCGTCTGGAATGTTGAACCCGAGTACCAGGGGACGAAAACTGAGACACCTTTGAACACGTTTCCCAATCACACGGTGGATCATAGTCTGGGTTCCACATGCATGTTTTAGCTGAAGGAAGAATCCCTTAAACCTGGAGAGTTGAGACCCATGGAATGGGTACCATGCAATATGACTTCAAAGGGTCTGCATTTGCTCACCGATCCTCACCAATCCTATCACTGCTGCGTTTATGCCGCTGTACACACGCTTGATTCTCTTTCAGAGACATATAAATCCATAGGTTTTTAGATTCTTACTAGTCAGGTATATTCTTAGGCGTTTAATATGGGGTGTTGAGTCCACTTCGTTGAGCAAGGAGTAGCTCTTGTCTATTACATATTTGGCTTATGGAACGGTATCTGTGCTAATTTCAATCTCTTGTTTTATGCAGCACCCCAACTCACCTTTCCCCTTAAGCAAGCATAAGTTGGTTTTCTACATTTGAGACCCTGTTCTGTTTTGTAATTCAGTTCCTCTGTAGCCAAGTTTACATTCCGTGTAGTAGTGATATCTTATGATGTTTCTTTTTCTGTGTGACTTATTTCACTTAGAATCATCGTACCTGAATCCACTCATTATGCTGCTACGGGCCTGATGACATAGATTTCATTGCTGAGTGATATTGCATTGTACGTAAGTACCACAACTTCTTTATCCATTTTTCGCTTTCTGCGATATTGAACTTGTACCGTAAATGAGGTTCTTGTAAACAGAGCCGTCCCAAACTTTGGGGTGGCTGTGTCTTTTTGATTTTAATTTCCCTAAGCTATAGGACCATAAGTGGAAGTGCCCTAGGCTCTGTTGCTTTGTTTTTTAGATGTTTCAGGAAACACCATACACTTCTCCAGAGTGGCTGTTGGCAATTTACATCCCGCCCATCAGCATAACAAGGCTCCCAGTTCTCCATGGCCTGTCCTGCCTTTCTGGATTTTACACTTTTTTCAGATGGCCCTTTTGACCGGGGGGCAGTGAGACTTCATTGTAGTGCAGATTTCCTTTGCAAGATTGCTTGGTTGGCCAAAAAGGGCGTATGCATTTTTTCCTGAATATATTCAGGAAAAAACGCATACGCCCTTTTTGGCCAAGTGCATCATTGTGGACGTTCTGCCTCTTTTCCTATGCTTTACATGCAATTCCAGTCTACCTCCTGAAATCGGTTTCCTGCAATTCTGCCCCGCTTTCAAGTCCTCTTGGCAGCCTTACTTCAATATATTTTTGGACGATAGCTGTCATTTATAACTCTGCAGTTTTGTGAATGACAGTGCCCCTGAGCTCCTTTCTTCAACTCGCTTTCTTGTGAACTGGCCGCAACACCGCAGGATTGCTTCAGGCCCTAGTGTGGTTCCGGCATGGCACGCTGAGCCTTTGGTTAATTCCTCTTCCTGGTGGGAAATGAGAGTTAAATTTGCCCGTCCAGACACCTCCAGCTAGTCTCTCATTGGTTCTCCCTATTCCTGTTCATTTTCCGCAGAAATTGCAAACTGGGCCAAACAGGAGGTTAAAGGCACTGACTCTCCAAGTGGGGAGAGTGTTAGTAAAGCGTCTGGAATGTTGCACCCGAGTACCAGGGTCGAAAACTGAGTCACATTTGAACACGTTTCCTGATCACACGTGGATCATACTCTGGGTTCCACATGCATGTTTTAGCTGAAGGAAGAATCCCTTAAACCTGGAGAGTTGAGACCCATATAATGGGTACCATGCAATATGACTTCAAAGTGTCTGCATTTGCTCACCGATCTTCACAAATCCTATCACTGCTTCGTTTATGCCGCTGTACACACGCTTGATTCTCTTTCAGAGACATATAAATCCATAGGTTTTAAGATTCTTACTAGTCGGGTATATTTTTAGGCGTTTAAAACGGGGTGTTGAGTCCACTTCGTTGAGCAAGGAGTAGCTCTTGTCTATTACATATTTGGCTTATGGAACGGTATCTGTGCTAATTTCAATCTCTTGTTATATGCAGCATCCCAACTCACCTTTCCCCTTAAGCAAGCATAAGTTCGTTTTCTACATTTGAGACCCTGCTCTGTTTTGTAATTCAGTTCCTGTGTAGCCAAGTTTACATTCCGTGTAGTAGTGATATCTTATGATGTTTCTTTTTCTGTGTGACTTATTTCACTTAGAATCATCGTACCTGAATCCAGTCATTATGCTGGTACGGGCCTGATGACATAGATTTCATTGCTGAGTGATATTGCATTGTACGTAAGTACCACAACTTCTTTATCCATTTTTCGCTTTCTGTGATATTGAACTTGTACCGTAAACGAGGTTCTTGTAAACAGAGGCGTCCCAAACTTTGGGGTGGCTGTGTCTTTTTGATTTTAATTTCCCTAAGCTATAGAACCATAAGCGGAAGTGCCCTAGGCTCTGTTGCTTTGTTTTGTAGATGTTTCAGGAAACACCATACACTTCTCCAGACTGGCTGTTGGCAATTTACATCCCGCCCATCAGCATAACAAGGCTCCCAGTTCTCCATGGCCTGTCCTGCCTTTGTCGATTTTACACTTTTTTCAGATGGCCCTTTTGACTGGGGGGCATTGAGGCTTCATTGTAGTGCAGATTTCCTTTGCAAGCTTGCTTGGTTGGCCAAAAAGGACGTATGCGTTTTTTCGTGAATATATTCAGGAAAAAACGCATACGCCCTTTTTGGCCAAGTGCATCATTGTGGACGTTCTGCCTCTTTTCCTATGCTTTACATGCAATTCCAGTCTACCTCCTGAAATCGGTTTCCTGCAATTCTGCCCCGCTTTCAAGTCCTCTTGGCAGCCTTACTTCAATATATTTTTGGACGATAGCTGTCATTTATAACTCTGCAGGTTTGTGAATGACAGTGCCCCTGAGCTCCTTTCTTCAACTCGCTTTCTTGTGAGCTGGCCGCAACACCGAAGGATTGTTTCAGGTCCTAGTGTTGTTCCGGCATGGCACTCTGAGCCTTTGGTTAATTCCTCTTCCTGGTGGGAAATGAGAGTTAAATTTGCCCGTCCAGACACCTCCAGCTAGTCTCTCATTGGTTCTCCCTATTCCTGTTCATTTTCCGCAGAAATTGCAAACTGGGACAAACAGGAGGTTAAAGGCACTGACTCTCCAAGTGGGGAGAGTGTTAGTAAAGCGTCTGGAATGTTGCACCCCAGTACCAGGGGACGAAAACTGAGACACCTTGGAACACGTTTCCCAATCACACGGTGGATCATAGTCTGGGTTCCACATGCATGTTTTAGCTGAAGGAAGAATCCCTTAAACCTGGAGTGTTGAGACCCATGGTTTGGGTACCATGCAATATGACTTCAAAGGGTCTGCATTTGCTCACCGATCCTCACCAATCCTATCACTGCTGCGTTTATGCCGCTGTACACAAGCTTGATTCTCTTTCGGAGACATATAAATCCATAGGTTTTAAGATTCTTACTAGTCAGGTATATTCTTAGGCGTTTAATATGGGGTGTTGTGTCCACTTCGTTGAGCAAGGAATAGCTCTTGTCTATTATATATTTGGCTTATGGAACGGTATCTGTGCTAATTTCAATCTCTTGGTTTATGCAGCACCCCAACTCACCTTTCCCCTTAAGCAAGCATAAGTTGGTTTTCTACATTTGAGACCCTGTTCTGTTTTGTAATTCAGTTCCTGTGTAGCCAAGTTTACATTCCGTGTAGTAGTGATATCTTATGATGTTTCTTTTTCTGGGTGACTTATTTCACTTAGAATCATCGTACCTGAATCCACTCATTATGCTGCTACGGCCCTGATGACATAGATTTCTTTGCTGAGTGATATTGCATTGTATGTATGTACCACAACTTCTTTATCCATTTTTCGCTTTCTGCGATATTGAACTTGTACCGTAAACGAGGTTCTTGTAAACAGAGCCGTCCCAAACTTTGGGGTGGCTGTGTCTTTTTGATTTTAATTTCCCTAAGCTATAGGACCATAAGTGGAAGTGCCCTAGGCTCTGTTGCTTTGTTTTTTAGATGTTTCTGGAAACACCATACACTTCTCCAGAGTGGCTGTTGGCAATTTACATCCTGCTCATCAGCATAACAAGGCTCCCAGTTCTCCATGGCCTGTCCTGCCTTTCTGGATTTTACACTTTTTTCAGATGGCCCTTTTGACTGGGGGGCAGTGAGACTTCATTGTAGTGCACATTTCCTTTGCAAGCTTGCTTGGTTGGCCAAAAGTGCGTATGCGTTTTTTCCTGAATATATTCAGGAAAAAACGCATACGCACTTTTTGGCCAAGTGCATCATTGTGGACGTTCTGCCTCTTTTCCTATGCTTTACATGCAATTCCAGTCTACCTCCTGAAATCGGTTTCCTGCAATTCTGCCCCGCTTTCAAGTCCTCTAGGCAGCCTTACTTCAATATATTTTTGGACAATAGCTGTCATTTATAACTCTGCAGGTTTGTGAATGACAGTGCCCCTGAGCTCCTTTCTTCAACTCGCTTTCTTGTGAGCTGGCCGCAACACCGCAGGATTGATTCAGGCCCTAGTGTGGTTCCGGCATGGCACGCTGAGCCTTTGGTTCATTCCTCTTCCTGGTGGGAAATGAGTGTTAAATATGCCTGTCCAGACACCTACCTCACTCTCAACCCCCTGGTGATGTGGGTCCTCTGGCTTGTGGCCACCTTTGCTGGGTTCCTCACCTTTCGATGATGTGGCCCCACTAGTGTGAGGACACTCCTGCCTGCTTCTCATCCACGTGGTTATGCGGACCCCCTGGTGAGAGTCTGTTCCTGGCTGTGTTCCTCAGCCTTCTGTGAGGGAGACCCTCTGCTGATAGGTCACTCCTGCATGGCTGGCACACAATGCCTTGGTGAAGTCAGCTGTGTGGTGGCAGTTGGAGCGTGCTGGGAATCTCCGCCCCCCAGTGATGAGGGCCCTCTGACGTCAGGCCCTAACTGCTGGGCTCCCCAACTTTTCTTAGTGAGCCCAGTGATGCTCGGGCACTCCTCTTAGGTTCCCATCTCCATGGGGATGTGGGCCTTCTGCTCTGACGTTCCAACGGCTGGGTTGATCACAGTTTCATGATGTGGGCTCTCTGGTGTTAGTTCACTGTGGCCTGGATCCCATAGCCTCTGTGTTCTTGGCCGCCTGCTGGGAGGTTCCAACTGCTGGATTCCTCACTTTTTTAATTTTTTGGGCCCTCTGTTGTGAGGATCCTCCTGCCTGCCTCACTCCCAGCCCCTTCGTGATGTGTGTCCTCTGGTTTGAGGCCACATGTGCTGGATTCCTCACCTTTCTTATTCTTTGGGCCCTCTGTTTTAGGCTACTCCTGCCTGCCTCACTCCCATTCCCTTTGTGATATGTGTCCTCTGATTTGAGGCCACATGTGCTGGGTTCCGCACCTTTCAATGATGTGGCCCCACTGGAGGGAAGACAGTCCTGACTGGTTCCCATCCCCTTGCTGATGTGGGCCCTCAGGTGAGAGTCTGATCCTGGCTGGGTTCCTCACCCTTCTGTGAGGTGGGCCCTCTGCTGTGAGGTCAATCATGCCTGTCTGGCACAAGTCACCTTGGCGACGTGGGCCCTCTGGTGGCAGTTGGAGTGTGCTGGGATCCTCCTCCCCTCGGTGATGAGGGCCCTCTTGCCTTAGGCCATAACTGCTGGGCTCCCCACATTTTCTGATGTGCGCCAAGTGAGTGAGGACACTCTTGCCAGGTTCGCATCCCCATGGGGATATGGGCCTTCTGCTCTGAGGTCAAAACGGCTGGCTTGCTCACAGTACCATGATGTGGGCCCTCTGCTGTGAGTTCACTCCGGCAAGGATCCCTTATCATCGGTGCTCTGAGCCGCCTGCTGGGAGGTTCCAACTGCTGGATTCCTCAACTTTTTTATTCTATGTGCCCTCTGTTGTGAGGTTCCTCCTGCCTGCCTCGTTGCCAGCCCCTTGGTGATGACTGTCCTATAGCTTGAGGCCACATGTGCTGCGTTCCTCACCTTTCAATGATGTGGCCCCACTCGTGTGAGGACACTCCTGCCTGGTTACCATCCCCTTGGTGAGGTGGGCCCTCTGGCCAGAGTCTAATCCTGGCTGGGTTCCTCAACGTTCTGTGAGGTAGGCCCTCTGCTGTGAGGTCACTCCTGACTGGCTGGCACACGTCACCTTGGAGACGTGAGCCCTCTGGTGGCAGTTGGAGTGTGCAGGGTGCCTCCTCCTCTCGGTGATGACGGCCCTCTGGCGTCAGGCCCTAAATGGTGGGCTCCCCACATTTTCTGATGTGCGCCCAGTGGTGCGAGGACACTCCAGCCAGGTTCCCATTCCCATGGGGATGTGGGCCTTCTGCTCTGTGGTCCCAACGCCTGGGTTGCTCACAGTTTTATGATGTTGGCCCTCTGCTGTGAGTTCACTGTGGCCTGGATCCCATAGCCTCGGTGTTCTGAGCTGCCTGCTGGAAGGTCTAAATGCTGGAATCCTCACGTATTTTATATTATGTGCCCTGTGTTGTGAGGCTACTCCTGCCTGCCTCACTCCAAGGCCCTTTATGATGTGGGTCCTCTGGTTTGAGGACACATGTGCTGGGTTCCTCACGTTAAGATGATGAGGCCCCACTGGTGTGAGGATAATCCTGACTGGTTCCCATCCCCTTTGTGATGTGGGCCCTCTGGTGAGAGTCTGATCCTGGCTGGGTTCCTCAACCATCTGTGAGGTGGGCCCTCTACTATCAGGTAACTCTTGCCTGGCTTGCTCACCTCGCCTTGTTGACATGAGCCCTCTGGTGGCACTTGGACCCTGCTGGGAGCCTCCTCACCTCTGTGATGAGGGCCCTCTGATGTCAAGCCCTAACTGCTGGGCTCCCTAACTTTTCTTAGTGAGCCCAGTGATGCTCGGGCACTCCTCTTAGGTTCCCATCTCCATGGGGATGTGGGCCTTCTGCTCTGACGTTCCAACGGCTGGGTTGATCACAGTTTCATGATGTGGGCTCTCTGGTGTTAGTTCACTGTGGCCTGGATCCCATAGCCTCTGTGTTCTTGGCCGCCTGCTGGAAGGTTCCAACTGCTGGATTCCTCACTTTTTTTAATTTTTTAGGCCCTCTGTTGTGAGGATCCTCCTGCCTGCCTCACTCCCAGCCCCTTCGTGATGTGTGTCCTCTGGTTTGAGGCCACATGTGCTGGGTTCCTCACCTTTCGATGATGTGGGACCAATGGTCTTAGGAGACTCCTGCCTGGTTCACATCCCCTTGGTGATGTGGGCTCTCTGTTGAGAGTCTGATCCTGGCTGGGTTCCTCACCCATCTGTGAGGTGGGCCGTCTGCTGTGAGGTCACTCCTGCCTGGCTTGCTCACCTCGCCTTGTGGACATGAGCCCTCTGGTGGCACTTGGAGCCTGCTGGGAGCCTCCTCCCCTCGGTGATGAGGGCCCTCTGGCGTCAGGCCCTAACGGCTGGGCTCCCCACATTTTGTGATGTGCGCCCAGTGGTTCGAAGACACTCCATCCAGGTTCACATACCCATTGGGATGTGGGCCTTCTGTTCTGAGGTCCCAACGGCTGGGTTGTTCACAGTTTCATGATGTGGGCTCTCTGCTGTTAGTTCACTCTGGCCTGGATGCCATAGCCTCTGTGCTCTGGGCCGCCTGCTGGAAGGTTCCAACTGCTCGATTCCTCAACTTTTGTATTCTATGGGGTCTGTGTTGCGATGCTCCTCCTGCCTGCCTCACTCGCATCCCCTTTGTGATGTGGGTCCTCTGGTTTGAGGCCACATATGCTGGGTTCCGCAACTTTCAATGATGTGGCCCCACTGGTGTGAGGACACTCCTGCCTGGTTCCCATACCCTTGGTGATGTGGGCCTTCTGGTGACAGTCTTATCCTGGCTGGGTTCCTCACTCTTCTGTGAGGTAGGCCCTCTGCTGTGAGGTCAATCCTACCTGACTTGCACACATCACCTTGGCAACGTGGGCCCTCTGTTGGCACATGGAACCTGCTGGGAGCCTCCTGCCCTCGGTGATGACAGCCCTCTAGCATCAGGCCCTAACTGCTGGGTTCCCCACGTTTTCTGATGTGAGCCCAGTGATGCCAGGACACTCCTGTCAGGTTCCCATCCCCATGGGGATGTGGGCTTTCTGCTCTGAGGTCCCAACGCCTGGGTTGCTCACAGTTTCATGATGTGGGCTCTCTGCTGTTAGTTCACTCCTGCCTGCATCTCATAGCTTCTGTGCTCTTGGCCGCCTGCTGGGAGGTTCCAAATGCTGGATTCCTCACCTTTTTTATTCTTTGGGCCCTCTGTTTTTAGGCTACTCCTACCTGCCTCACTCCCATCCCCTTTGTGATGTATGTCCTCTGATATGAGGCCGCATGTGCTGGGTTCCTCACCTTTCGATGATGTGGCCCCACTGGTGAGAGGACAGTCCTGACTGGTTCCCATCCCCTTGGTGTTGTGGGCCCTCTGGCAAGAGTCTCATCCTACCTCGGTTCCTCACCCTTCTGTGAGATAGGCCCTCTGTTGTGAGGTCACTACTGCCTGGCTGGCGCATGCCACCTTGTAGACGTGGGCCCTCTGTTGGCAGTTGGAACCTGCTGGGAGTCTCCTCCCCTCAGTTATGAGGGCCCCCTGGCGTCAGGCCCTAACTGCTGGGCTCCTAACATTTTCTGATATGTGCTAAGTGGTGCGAAGCCACTCCTGCCAGGTTCCCATCCCAATGGGGATGTGGGCCTTCTGTTCTGAGGTCCCAACGGCTGGGCTGCTCACAGGTTCATGATGTGGGCCCTCTGCTGTGAGTTCACTGCGGCCTGGATCCCATAGCCTCGGTGCTCTGGGCCGCTTGCTGGGAGGTTCCAACTGCTGGATTCCTCAACTTTTATATTCTATGGACCCTGTGTTGTGAGGCCGGTCCTGCCAGCCTCATTCCGAACCCCTTGGTGATGTGGTTCCTCTGGTTTGAGGCTACATGTGCTGGGATCCTCACCTTTCGATGATGTTGTCCCACTGATGTGGGGACACTCCTGCCTGATTCCCTTCCCCTTGGTGATGTGGGCCCTCTGGTGAGAGTCTGATCCTGGCTGTGTTCCTCACCCTTCTGTGAGGTGGGGCCTCTGCTGTGAGGTCACTCCTGCCGGGCTGGCACACATCGCCTTGGTGACGTTGGCCCTCTGGTGGCAGCTGGAGCCTGCTGGGAGCCTCCTCCCCTCGGTGATGAGTGCCCTCTAGCGTCAGGCCCTAACTTCTGAGCACCCCACGTTTTCTGATGTGAGCCCAGTGATGCCAGGACACTCCTGTCATGTTCCCATCACCATGGGGATGTGGGCCTTCTGCTCTGAGGTCCCAATGTCTGGGTTGCTCACAGTTTCATGATGTGGGCTGTCTGGTGTTAGTTCACTCTGGCTTGGATCCCCTAGCCTCTGTGCTCTGGGCCGCCTGCTGGGAGGTTGCAACTGCTGGATTCCTCACCTTCCTTATTTTTGGGCCCTCTGTTGTGAGGCTCCTCCTGCCTGCCTCACCCCCAGCCTCTTGGTGATGTGTGTCCTATGGTTTGAAGCCACGTGTTCTGGGTTCCTCACCTTTAGATGATGTGGCCCTACTCATGTGAGGACACTCCTGCCTGGTTCCAATCCATTTGGTGATGTGGGCCCTCTGGTGCGAGTCTGATCCTGACTGGGTTCGTCACACTTCTCTGAGGTGGGCCCTCTGCTGTGAGGTCATTCGTGCCTGGTTGGCACACATCGCCTTGGCGACGTCAGCCCTCTGGTGGCCGTTGGAGCCTGCTGGGAGCCTCCTTCCCTTGGTGATGAGGGTCCTCTGGCGTCAGGCTCTAACTGCTGGTCTCCCAAAATTTTCTGATACGTTTTCAGTGGTGCGAGGACACTCCTACCAGATTTATATCCCCATGGGGATGTGGACCTCCTGCTCTGTGGTCCCAATGGCTGGGTTGCTCAGTTTCATGAAATGGGCCCTCTTCTGTGAGTTCACTGTGGCCTGGATCCCATAGCCTCGGTGCTCTGGGTCCCCTGCTGGGAGGTTCCAACTGCTGGATTCCTCACTTTTTTATTCTATGGGCCCAGTGTTGTGAGGCTACTCCTGCCTGCCTCACTCCGAGGCCCTTAGTGATGTGGGTCCTCTGGTTTGAGGACACATGTGCTGAGTACCTCACCTTTCAATGATGTGGCCCCACTGGTGTGAAGACACTCCTGCCTGGTTCCCATCCCCTTGGTGATGTGGGCACTATGGTGAGACTCTGATGTTGGCTGGGTTTCTCACCCTTCTGTGAGGTGGGATCTCTGCTGTGAGGTAACTCCTGCCTGGCTTGCTCACGTTGCCTTGACAACATGAGCCCTCAGGTGGCAGTTGGAGCCTGCTGGGAATCTCCTCCCCTCGGTTATGAGAGCTCTGGATAAAACACATATGCCCTTTTTTGCCAAGTGCATTATTTTCCAAGTTCTGTCTCTTTTCCTATGCTTTAAATGCAATTCCTATCTACCTCCTGAAATCGGTTTCCTGCAATTCTGCCCCGCTTTCGAGTCCTCTTGGCGGCCTTACTTCAATATATTTTTGGACGATAGCTGTCATTTATAACTCTGCAGGTTTGTGAATGACAGTGCCCCTGAGCTTCTTTCTTCAACTCGCTTTCTTGTGAGCTGGCCGCAACACCGCACGATTGCTTCAGGCCCTAGTGTGGTTCCGGCACTGCACTCTGAGCCTTTGGTTAATTCCACTTCCTGGTGGGAAATGAGAGTTAAATTTGCCCGTCCAGACACCTCCAGCTAGTCTCTCATTGGTTCTCCCTATTCCTGTTCATTTTCCGCAGAAATTGCAAACTGGGCCAAACAGGAGGTTAAAGGCACTGACTCTCCAAGTGGGGAGAGTGTTAGTAAAGCGTCTGGAATGTTGCACCCAAGTACCGGGGGACGAAAACAGAGACACATTGGAACACGTTTCCTGATCACACGGTGGATCATACTCTGGGTTCCACATGCATGTTTTAGCTGAAGGAAGAATCCCTTAAACCTGGAGAGTTGAGACCCATGGAATGGGTACCATGCAATATGACTTCAAAGGGTCTGCATTTGCTAACCGAACCTCACCAATCCTTTCACTGCTGCGTTTATTGCGCTGTACACACGCTTGATTCTCTTTCGGAGACATATAAATCCATAGGTTTTAAGATTCTTACTAGTCAGGTATATTCTTAGGCGTTTAATATGGGGTGTTGAGTCCACTTCGTTGAGCAAGGAGTAGCTCTTGTCTATTACATATTTGGCTTATGGAACGGTATCTGTGCTAATTTCAATCTCTGGTTTTATGCAGCACCCCAACTCACCTTTCCCCTTAAGCAAGCATAAGTTGGTTTTCTACATTTGAGACCCTGTTCTGTTTTGTAATTCAGTTCCTGTGTAGCCAAGTTTACATTCCGTGTAGTAGTGATATCTTATGATGTTTCTTTTTCTGTGTGACTTATTTCACTTAGAATCATCGTACCTGAATCCACTCATTATGCTGCTACGGGCCTGATGACATAGATTTCATTGCTGAGTGATATTGCATTGTACGTAAGTACCACAAATTCTTTATCCATTTTTCGCTTTCTGTGATATTGAACTTGTACCGTAAACGAGGTTCTTGTAAACAGAGCCGTCCCAAACTTTGGGGTGGCTGTGTCTTTTTGATTTTAATTTCCCTAAGCTATAGGACCATAAGTGGAAGTGCCCTAGGCTCTGTTGCTTTGTTTTTTAGATGTTTCAGGAAACACCATACACTTCTCCAGAGTGGCTGTTGGCAATTTACATCCCGCCCATCAGCATAACAAGGCTCCCAGTTCTCCATGGCCTGTCCTGCCTTTGTCGATTTTACACTTTTTTCAGATGGCCCTTTTGACCGGGGGGCACTGAGGCTTCATTGTAGTGCAGATTTCCTTTGCAAGCTTGCTTCGTTGGCCAAAAAGGACGTATGCGTTTTTTCGTGAATATATTCAGGAAAAAACGCATACGCCCTTTTTGGCCAAGTGCATCATTGTGGACGTTCTGCCTCTTTTCCTATGCTTTACATGCAATTCCAGTCTACCTCCTGAAATCGGTTTCCTGCAGTTCTGCCCCGCTTTCAAGTCCTCTTGGCAGCCTTACTTCAATATATTTTTGGACGATAGCTGTCATTTATAACTCTGCAGGTTTGTGAATGACAGTGCCCCTGAGCTCCTTTCTTCAACTCGCTTTCTTGTGAGCTGGCCGCAACACTGCACGATTGCTTCAGGCCCTAGTGTGGTTCCGGCATGGCACGCTGAGCCTTTGGTTAATTCCTCTTCCTGGTGGGAAATGAGAGTTAAATTTGCCCGTCCAGACACCTCCAGCTAGTCTCTCATTGGTTCTCCCTATTCCTGTTCATTTTCCGCAGAAATTGCAAACTGGGCCAAACAGGAGGTTAAAGGCACTGACTCTCCAAGTGGGGAGAGTGTTAGTAAAGCGTCTGGAATGTTGCACCCGAGTACCAGGGGACGAAAACTGAGACACCTTTGAACACGTTTCCCAATCACACGGTGGATCATAGGCTGGGTTCCACATGCATGTTTTAGCTGAAGGAAGAATCCCTTAAACCTGGAGAGTTGAGACCCATGGAATGGGTACCATGCAATATGACTTCAAAGGGTCTGCATTTGCTCACCGATCCTCACCAATCCTATCACTGCTGCGTTTATGCCGCTGTACACACGCTTGATTCTCTTTCGGAGACATATAAATCCATAGGTTTTAAGATTCTTACTAGTCAGGTATATTCTTAGGCGTTTAATATGGGGTGTTGAGTCCACTTCGTTGAGCAAGGAGTAGCTCTTGTCTATTACATATTTGGCTTATGGAACGGTATCTGTGCTAATTTCAATCTCTGGTTTTATGCAGCACCCCAACTCACCTTTCCCCTTAAGCAAGCATAAGTTGGTTTTCTACATTTGAGACCCTGCTCTGTTTTGTAATTCAGTTCCTGTGTAGCCAAGTTTACATTCCGTGTAGTAGTGATATCTTATGATGTTTCTTTTTCTGTGTGACTTATTTCACTTAGAATCATCGTACCTGAATCCACTCATTATGCTGCTACGGGCCTGATGACATAGATTTCATTGCTGAGTGATATTGCATTGTACGTAAGTACCACAACTTCTTTATCCATTTTTCGCTTTCTGCGATATTGAACTTGTACCGTAAACGAGGTTCTTGTAAACAGAGCCGTCCCAAACTTTGGGGTGGCTGTGTCTTTTTGATTTTCATTTCCCTAAGCTATAGGACCATAAGTGGAAGTGCCCTAGGCTCTGTTGCTTTGTTTTGTAGATGTTTCAGGAAACACCATACACTTCTCCAGAGTGGCTGTTGGCAATTTACATCCCGCCCATCAGCATAACAAGGCTCCCAGTTCTCCATGGCCTGTCCTGCCTTTCTGGATTTTACATTTTTTTCAGATGGCCCTTTTGACCGGAGGGCAGTGAGACTTCATTGTAGTGCAGATTTCCTTTGCAAGCTTGCTTGGTTGGCCAAAAAGTGCGTATGCGTTTTTTCGTGAATATATTCAGGAAAAAACCCATACGCCCTTTTTGGCCAAGTGCATCATTGTGGACGTTCTGCCTCTTTTCCTATGCTTTACATGCAATTCCAGTCTACCTCTTGAAATCGGTTTCCTGCAATTCTGCCCCGCTTTCAAGTCCTCTTGGCAGCCTTACTTCAATATATTTTTGGACGATAGCTGTCATTTACAACTCTGCAGGTTTGTGAATGACAGTGCCCCTGAGCTCCTTTCTTCAACTCGCTTTCTTGTGAGCTGGCCGCGACACCGCACGATTGCTTCAGGCCCTAGTGTGGTTCCGGCATGGCACGCTGAGCCTTTGGTTAATTCCTCTTCCTGGTGGGAAATGAGAGTTAAATTTGCCCGTCCAGACACCTCCAGCTAGTCTCTCATTGGTTCTCCCTATTCCTGTTCATTTTCCGCAGAAATTGCAAACTGGACCAAACAGGAGTTTAAAGGCACTGACTCTCCAAGTCGGGAGAGTGTTAGTAAAGCGTCTGGAATGTTGCACCCGAGTACCAGGGGACGAAAACTGAGACACCTTTGAACACGTTTCCCAATCACACGGTGGATCATAGTCTGGGTTCCACATGCATGTTTTAGCTGAAGGAAGATTCCCTTAAACCTGGAGAGTTGAGACCCATTGAATGGGTACCATGCAATATGACTTCAAAGGGTCTGCATTTGCTCACCGATCCTCACCAATCCTATCACTGCTGCGTTTATGCCGCTGTACACACGCTTGACTCTCTTTCAGAGACATATAAATCCATAGGTTTTAAGATTCTTACTAGTCAGGTATATTCTTAGGCGTTTAATATGGGGTGTTGAGTCCACTTCGTTGAGCAAGGAGTAGCTCTTGTCTATTACATATTTGGCTTATGGAACGGTATCTGTGCTAATTTCAATCTCTTGTTTTATGCAGCACCCCAACTCACCTTTCCCCTTAAGCAAGCATAAGTTGGTTTTCTACATTTGAGACCCTGTTCTGTTTTGTAATTCAGTTCCTGTGTAGCCAAGTTTACATTCCGTGTAGTAGTGATATCTTATGATGTTTCTTTTTCTGTGTGACTTATTTCACTTAGAATCATCGTACCTGAATCCACTCATTATGCTGCTACGGGCCTGATGACATAGATTTCATTACTGAGTGATATTGCATTGTACGTAAGTACCACAACTTCTTTATCCATTTTTCGCTTTCTGCGATATTGAACTTGTACCGTAAACGAGGTTCTTGTAAACAGAGCCATCCCAAACTTTGGGGTGGCTGTGTCTTTTTGATTTTAATTTCCCTAAGCTATAGGACCATAAGTGGAAGTGCCCTAGGCTCTGTTGCTTTGTTTTGTAGATGTTTCAGGAAACACCATACACTTCTCCAGAGTGGCTGTTGGCAATTTACATCCCGCCCATCAGCATAACAAGGCTCCCAGTTCTCCATGGCCTGTCCTGCATTTCTGGATTTTACATTTTTTTCAGATGGCTCTTTTGACCGGGGGGCAGTGAGACTTCATTGTAGTGCAGATTTCCTTTGCAAGCTTGCTTGGTTGGCCAAAAAGGGCGTATGCGTTTTTTCCTGAATATATTCAGGAAAAAACGCATACGCCCTTTTTGGCCAAGTGCATCATTGTGGACGTTCTGCCTCTTTTCCTATGCTTTACATGCAATTCCAGTCTACCTCCTGAAATCGGTTTCCTGCCATTCTGCCCCGCTTTCAAGTCCTCTTGGCAGCCTTACTTCAATATATTTTTGGACGATAGCTGTCATTTATAACTCTGCAGGTTTGTGAATGACAGTGCCCCTGAGCTCCTTTCTTCAACTCGCTTTCTTGTGAGCTGGCCGCAACACCGCAGGATTGTTTCAGGCCCTAGTGTGGTTCCGGCATGGCACGCTGAGCCTTTGGTTAATTCCTCTTCCTGGTGGGAAATGAGAGTTAAATTTGCCCGTCCAGACACCTCCAGCTAGTCTCTCATTGGTTCTCCCTATTCCTGTTCATTTTCCGCAGAAATTGCAAACTGGGACAAACAGGAGGTTAAAGGCACTGACTCTCCAAGTGGGGAGAGTGTTAGTAAAGCGTCTGGAATGTTGCACCCTAGTACCAGGGGACGAAAACTGAGACACCTTTGAACACGTTTCCCCATCACACGGTGGATCATAGTCTGGGTTCCACATGCATGTTTTAGCTGAAGGAAGAATCCCTTAAACCTGGAGAGTTGAGACCCATGGAATGGGTACCATGCAATATGACTTCAAAGGGTCTGCATTTGCTCACCGATCCTCACCAATCCTATCACTGCTGCGTTTATGCCGCTGTACACACGCTTGATTCTCTTTCGGAGACATATATATCCATAGGTTTTAAGATTCTTACTAGTCAGGTATATTTTTAGGCGTTTAATATGGGGTGTTGAGTCCACTTCGTTGAGCAAGGAGTAGCTCTTGTCTATTACATATTTGGCTTATGGAACGGTATCTGTGCTAATTTCAATCTCTGGTTTTATGCAGCACCCCAACTCACCTTTCCCCTTAAGCAAGCATAAGTTGGTTTTCTACATTTGAGACCCTGTTCTGTTTTGTAATTCAGTTCCTGTGTAGCCAAGTTTACATTCCGTGTAGTAGTGATATCTTATGATGTTTCTTTTTCTGTGTGACTTATTTCACTTAGAATCATCGTACCTGAATCCACTCATTATGCTGCTACGGGCCTGATGACATAGATTTCATTGCTGAGTGATATTGCATTGTACGTAAGTACCACAACTTCTTTATCCATTTTTTGCTTTCTGTGATATTGAACTTGTACCGTAAACGAGGTTCTTGTAAACAGAGCCGTCCCAAACTTTGGGGTGGCTGTGTCTTTTTGATTTTAATTTCCCTAAGCTATAGGACCATAAGTGGAAGTGCCCTAGGCTCTGTTGCTTTGTTTTGTAGATGTTTCAGGAAACACCATACACTTCTCCAGAGTGGCTGTTGGCAATTTACATCCCGCCCATCAGCATAACAAGGCTCCCAGTTCTCCATGGCCTGTCCTGCCTTTCTGGATTTTACATTTTTTTCAGATGGCCCTTTTGACCAGGGGGCAGTGAGACTTCATTGTAGTGCAGATTTCCTTTGCAAGCTTGCTTGGTTGGCTAAAAAGGGCGTATGCGTTTTTTCTGAATATACTCAGGAAAAAATGCATACGCCCTTTTTGGCCAAGTGCATCATTGTGGACGTTCTGCCTCTTTTCCTATGCTTTACATGCAATTCCAGTCTACCTCCTGAAATCGGTTTCCTGCCATTCTGCCCCGCTTTCAAGTCCTCTTGGCAGCCTTACTTCAATATATTTTTGGACGATAGCTGTCATTTATAACTCTGCAGGTTTGTGAATGACAGTGCCCCTGAGCTCCTTTCTTCAACTCGCTTTCTTGTGAGCTGGCCACAACACCGCAGGATTGTTTCAGGCCCTAGTGTGGTTCCGGCATGGCACGCTGAGCCTTTGGTTAATTCCTCTTCATGGTGGGAAATGAGAGTTAAATTTGCCCGTCCAGACACCTCCAGCTAGTCTCTCATTGGTTCTCCCTATTCCTGTTCATTTTCCGCAGAAATTGCAAACTGGGACAAACAGGAGGTTAAAGGCACTGACTCTCCAAGTGGGGAGAGTCTTAGTAAAGCGTCTGGAATGTTGCACCCGAGTACCAGGGGACGAAAACTGAGACACCTTTGAACACGTTTCCCCATCACACGGTGGATCATACTCTGGGTTCCACATGCATGTTTTAGCTGAAGGAAGAATCCCTTAAACCTGGAGAGTTGAGACCCATGGAATGGGTACCATGCAATATGACTTGAAAGGGTCTGCATTTGCTCACCGATCCTCACCAATCCTATCACTGCTGCGTTTATGCCGCTGTACACACGCTTGATTCTCTTTCGGAGACATATAAATCCATAGGTTTTAAGATTCTTACTAGTCAGGTATATTCTTAGGCGTTTAATATGGGGTGTTGAGTCCACTTCGTTGAGCAAGGAGTAGCTCTTGTCTATTACATATTTGGCTTATGGAACGGTATCTGTGCTAATTTCAATCTCTGGTTTTATGCAGCACCCCAACTCACCTTTCCCCTTAAGCAAGCATAAGTTGGTTTTCTACATTTGAGACCCTGTTCTGTTTTGTAATTCAGTTCCTGTGTAGCCAAGTTTACATTCCCTGTAGTAGTGATATCTTATGATGTTTCTTTTTCTGTGTGACTTATTTCACTTAGAATCATCGTACCTGAATCCACTCATTATGCTGCTACGGGCCTGATGACATAGATTTCATTGCTGAGTGATATTGCATTGTACGTAAGTACCACAACTTCTTTATCCATTTTTCGCTTTCTGCGATATTGAACTTGTACCGTAAACGAGGTTCTTGTAAACAGAGCCGTCCCAAACTTTGGGGTGGCTGTGTCTTTTTGATTTTAATTTCCCTAAGCTATAGGACCATAAGTGGAAGTGCCCTAGGCTCTGTTGCTTTGTTTTGTAGATGTTTCAGGAAACACCATACACTTCTCCAGAGTGGCTGTTGGCAATTTACATCCCGCCCATCAGCATAACAAGGCTCCCAGTTCTCCATGGCCTGTCCTGCCTTTCTGGATTTTACACTATTTTCAGATGGCCCTTTTGACCGGGGGGCAGTGAGACTTCATTGTAGTGCAGATTTCCTTTGCAAGCTTGCTTGGTTGGCCAAAAAGGGCGTATGCGTTTTTTCCTGAATATATTCAGGAAAAAACGCATACGCCCTTTTTGGCCAAGTGCATCATTGTGGACGTTCTGCCTCTTTTCCTATGCTTTACATGCAATTCCAGTCTACCTCCTGAAATCGGTTTCCTGCAATTCTGCCCCGCTTTCAAGTCCTCTTGGCAGCCTTACTCCAATATATTTTTGGACGATAGCTGTCATTTATAACTTTGCAGGTTTGTGAATGACAGTGCCCCTGAGCTCCTTTCTTCAACTCGCTTTCTTGTGAGCTGTCCGCAAAACCGCAGGATTGCTTCAGGCCCTAGTGTGGTTCCGGCACGGCACGCTGAGCCTTTGGTTAATTCCTCTTCCTGGTGGGAAATGAGAGTTAAATTTGCCCGTCCAGACACCTCCAGCTAGTCTCTCATTGTTTCTCCCTATTCCTGTTCATTTTCCGCAGAAATTGCAAACTGGGACAAACAGGAGGTTAAAGGCACTGACTCTCCAAGTCGGGAGAGTGTTAGTAAAGCGTCTGGAATGTTGCACCCGAGTACCAGGGGACGAAAACTGAGACACCATTGAACACGTTTCCCCATCACACGGTGGATCATACTCTGGGTTCCACATGCATGTTTTAGCTGAAGGAAGAATCCCTTAAACCTGGAGAGTTGAGACCCATATAATGGGTACCATGCAATATGACTTCAAAGGGTCTGCATTTGCTCACCGATCCTCACCAATCCTATCACTGCTGCGTTTATGCCGCTGTACACACGCTTGATTCTCTTTCGGAGACATATAAATCCATAGGTTTTAAGATTCTTACTAGTCAGGTATATTCTTAGGCGTTTAATATGGGGTGTTGAGTCCACTTCGTTGAGCAAGGAGTAGCTCTTGTCTATTACATATTTGGCTTATGGAACGGTATCTGTGCTAATTTCAATCTCTGGTTTTATGCAGCACCCCAACTCACCTTTCCCCTTAAGCAAGCATAAGTTGGTTTTCTACATTTGAGACCCTGTTCTGTTTTGTAATTCAGTTCCTGTGTAGCCAAGTTTACATTCTGTGTAGTAGTGATATCTTATGATGTTTCTTTTTCTGTGTGACTTATTTCACTTAGAATCATCGTACCTGAATCCACTCATTATGCTGCTACGGGCCTGATGACATAGATTTCATTGCTGAGTGATATTGCATTGTACGTAAGTACCACAACTTCTTTATCCATTTTTCGCTTTCTGCGATATTGAACTTGTACCGTAAACGAGGTTCTTGTAAACAGAGCCGTCCCAAACTTTGGGGTGGCTGTGTCTTTTTGATTTTAATTTCCCTAAGCTATAGGACCATAAGTGGAAGTGCCCTAGCCTCTGTTGCTTTGTTTTGTAGATGTTTCAGGAAACACCATACACTTCTCCAGAGTGGCTGTTGGCAATTTACATCCCGCCCATCAGCATAACAAGGCTCCCAGTTCTCCATGGCCTGTCCTGCCTTTCTGGATTTTACACTATTTTCAGATGGCCCTTTAGACCGGGGGGCAGTGAGACTTCATTGTAGTGCAGATTTCCTTTGCAAGCTTGCTTGGTTGGCCAAAAAGGGCGTATGCGTTTTTTCCTGAATATATTCAGGAAAAAACGCATACGCCCTTTTTGGCCAAGTGCATCATTGTGGACGTTCTGCCTCTTTTCCTATGCTTTACATGCAATTCCAGTCTACCTCCTGAAATCGGTTTCCTGCAATTCTGCCCCGCTTTCAAGTCCTCTTGGCAGCCTTACTCCAATATATTTTTGGACGATAGCTGTCATTTATAACTTTGCAGGTTTGTGAATGACAGTGCCCCTGAGCTCCTTTCTTCAACTCGCTTTCTTGTGAGCTGTCCGCAGCACCGCAGGATTGCTTCAGGCCCTAGTGTGGTTCCGGCACGGCACGCTGAGCCTTTGGTTAATTCCTCTTCCTGGTGGGAAATGAGAGTTAAATTTGCCCGTCCAGACACCTCCAGCTAGTCTCTCATTGGTTCTCCCTATTCCTGTTCATTTTCCGCAGAAATTGCAAACTGGGACAAACAGGAGGTTAAAGGCACTGACTCTCCAAGTGGGGAGAGTGTTAGTAAAGCGTCTGGAATGTTGCACCCTAGTACCAGGGGACGAAAACTGAGACACCTTTGAACACGTTTCCCCATCACACGGTGGATCATAGTCTGGGTTCCACATGCATGTTTTAGCTGAAGGAAGAATCCCTTAAACCTGGAGAGTTGAGACCCATGGAATGGGTACCATGCAATATGACTTCAAAGGGTCTGCATTTGCTCACCGATCCTCACCAATCCTATCACTGCTGCGTTTATGCCGCTGTACACACGCTTGATTCTCTTTCGGAGACATATATATCCATAGGTTTTAAGATTCTTACTAGTCAGGTATATTCTTAGGCGTTTAATATGGGGTGTTGAGTCCACTTCGTTGAGCAAGGAGTAGCTCTTGTCTATTACATATTTGGCTTATGGAACGGTATCTGTGCTAATTTCAATCTCTGGTTTTATGCAGCACCCCAACTCACCTTTCCCCTTAAGCAAGCATAAGTTGGTTTTCTACATTTGAGACCCTGTTCTGTTTTGTAATTCAGTTCCTGTGTAGCCAAGTTTACATTCCGTGTAGTAGTGATATCTTATGATGTTTCTTTTTCTGTGTGACTTATTTCACTTAGAATCATCGTACCTGAATCCACTCATTATGCTGCTACGGGCCTGATGACATAGATTTCATTGCTGAGTGATATTGCATTGTACGTAAGTACCACAACTTCTTTATCCATTTTTTGCTTTCTGTGATATTGAACTTGTACCGTAAACGAGGTTCTTGTAAACAGAGCCGTCCCAAACTTTGGGGTGGCTGTGTCTTTTTGATTTTAATTTCCCTAAGCTATAGGACCATAAGTGGAAGTGCCCTAGGCTCTGTTGCTTTGTTTTGTAGATGTTTCAGGAAACACCATACACTTCTCCAGAGTGGCTGTTGGCAATTTACATCCCGCCCATCAGCATAACAAGGCTCCCAGTTCTCCATGGCCTGTCCTGCCTTTCTGGATTTTACATTTTTTTCAGATGGCCCTTTTGACCAGGGGGCAGTGAGACTTCATTGTAGTGCAGATTTCCTTTGCAAGCTTGCTTGGTTGGCTAAAAAGGGCGTATGCGTTTTTTCTGAATATACTCAGGAAAAAATGCATACGCCCTTTTTGGCCAAGTGCATCATTGTGGACGTTCTGCCTCTTTTCCTATGCTTTACATGCAATTCCAGTCTACCTCCTGAAATCGGTTTCCTGCCATTCTGCCCCGCTTTCAAGTCCTCTTGGCAGCCTTACTTCAATATATTTTTGGACGATAGCTGTCATTTATAACTCTGCAGGTTTGTGAATGACAGTGCCCCTGAGCTCCTTTCTTCAACTCGCTTTCTTGTGAGCTGGCCACAACACCGCAGGATTGTTTCAGGCCCTAGTGTGGTTCCGGCATGGCACGCTGAGCCTTTGGTTAATTCCTCTTCATGGTGGGAAATGAGAGTTAAATTTGCCCGTCCAGACACCTCCAGCTAGTCTCTCATTGGTTCTCCCTATTCCTGTTCATTTTCCGCAGAAATTGCAAACTGGGACAAACAGGAGGTTAAAGGCACTGACTCTCCAAGTGGGGAGAGTCTTAGTAAAGCGTCTGGAATGTTGCACCCGAGTACCAGGGGACGAAAACTGAGACACCTTTGAACACGTTTCCCCATCACACGGTGGATCATACTCTGGGTTCCACATGCATGTTTTAGCTGAAGGAAGAATCCCTTAAACCTGGAGAGTTGAGACCCATGGAATGGGTACCATGCAATATGACTTGAAAGGGTCTGCATTTGCTCACCGATCCTCACCAATCCTATCACTGCTGCGTTTATGCCGCTGTACACACGCTTGATTCTCTTTCGGAGACATATAAATCCATAGGTTTTAAGATTCTTACTAGTCAGGTATATTCTTAGGCGTTTAATATGGGGTGTTGAGTCCACTTCGTTGAGCAAGGAGTAGCTCTTGTCTATTACATATTTGGCTTATGGAACGGTATCTGTGCTAATTTCAATCTCTTGTTTTATGCAGCACCCCAACTCACCTTTCCCCTTAAGCAAGCATAAGTTGGTTTTCTACATTTGAGACCCTGTTCTGTTTTGTAATTCAGTTCCTGTGTAGCCAAGTTTACATTCCCTGTAGTAGTGATATCTTATGATGTTTCTTTTTCTGTGTGACTTATTTCACTTAGAATCATCGTACCTGAATCCACTCATTATGCTGCTACGGGCCTGATGACATAGATTTCATTGCTGAGTGATATTGCATTGTACGTAAGTACCACAACTTCTTTATCCATTTTTCGCTTTCTGCGATATTGAACTTGTACCGTAAACGAGGTTCTTGTAAACAGAGCCGTCCCAAACTTTGGGGTGGCTGTGTCTTTTTTATTTTAATTTCCCTAAGCTATAGGACCATAAGTGGAAGTGCCCTAGGCTCTGTTGCTTTGTTTTGTAGATGTTTCAGGAAACACCATACACTTCTCCAGAGTGGCTGTTGGCAATTTACATCCCGCCCATCAGCATAACAAGGCTCCCAGTTCTCCATGGCCTGTCCTGCCTTTCTGGATTTTACACTATTTTCAGATGGCCCTTTTGACCGGGGGGCAGTGAGACTTCATTGTAGTGCAGATTTCCTTTGCAAGCTTGCTTGGTTGGCCAAAAAGGGCGTATGCGTTTTTTCCTGAATATATTCAGGAAAAAACGCATACGCCCTTTTTGGCCAAGTGCATCATTGTGGACGTTCTGCCTCTTTTCCTATGCTTTACATGCAATTCCAGTCTACCTCCTGAAATCGGTTTCCTGCAATTCTGCCCCGCTTTCAAGTCCTCTTGGCAGCCTTACTCCAATATATTTTTGGACGATAGCTGTCATTTATAACTTTGCAGGTTTGTGAATGACAGTGCCCCTGAGCTCCTTTCTTCAACTCGCTTTCTTGTGAGCTGTCCGCAAAACCGCAGGATTGCTTCAGGCCCTAGTGTGGTTCCGGCACGGCACGCTGAGCCTTTGGTTAATTCCTCTTCCTGGTGGGAAATGAGAGTTAAATTTGCCCGTCCAGACACCTCCAGCTAGTCTCTCATTGTTTCTCCCTATTCCTGTTCATTTTCCGCAGAAATTGCAAACTGGGACAAACAGGAGGTTAAAGGCACTGACTCTCCAAGTCGGGAGAGTGTTAGTAAAGCGTCTGGAATGTTGCACCCGAGTACCAGGGGACGAAAACTGAGACACCATTGAACACGTTTCCCCATCACACGGTGGATCATACTCTGGGTTCCACATGCATGTTTTAGCTGAAGGAAGAATCCCTTAAACCTGGAGAGTTGAGACCCATATAATGGGTACCATGCAATATGACTTCAAAGGGTCTGCATTTGCTCACCGATCCTCACCAATCCTATCACTGCTGCGTTTATGCCGCTGTACACACGCTTGATTCTCTTTCGGAGACATATAAATCCATAGGTTTTAAGATTCTTACTAGTCAGGTATATTCTTAGGCGTTTAATATGGGGTGTTGAGTCCACTTCGTTGAGCAAGGAGTAGCTCTTGTCTATTACATATTTGGCTTATGGAACGGTATCTGTGCTAATTTCAATCTCTGGTTTTATGCAGCACCCCAACTCACCTTTCCCCTTAAGCAAGCATAAGTTGGTTTTCTACATTTGAGACCCTGTTCTGTTTTGTAATTCAGTTCCTGTGTAGCCAAGTTTACATTCTGTGTAGTAGTGATATCTTATGATGTTTCTTTTTCTGTGTGACTTATTTCACTTAGAATCATCGTACCTGAATCCACTCATTATGCTGCTACGGGCCTGATGACATAGATTTCATTGCTGAGTGATATTGCATTGTACGTAAGTACCACAACTTCTTTATCCATTTTTCGCTTTCTGCGATATTGAACTTGTACCGTAAACGAGGTTCTTGTAAACAGAGCCGTCCCAAACTTTGGGGTGGCTGTGTCTTTTTTATTTTAATTTCCCTAAGCTATAGGACCATAAGTGGAAGTGCCCTAGCCTCTGTTGCTTTGTTTTGTAGATGTTTCAGGAAACACCATACACTTCTCCAGAGTGGCTGTTGGCAATTTACATCCCGCCCATCAGCATAACAAGGCTCCCAGTTCTCCATGGCCTGTCCTGCCTTTCTGGATTTTACACTATTTTCAGATGGCCCTTTAGACCGGGGGGCAGTGAGACTTCATTGTAGTGCAGATTTCCTTTGCAAGCTTGCTTGGTTGGCCAAAAAGGGCGTATGCGTTTTTTCCTGAATATATTCAGGAAAAAACGCATACGCCCTTTTTGGCCAAGTGCATCATTGTGGACGTTCTGCCTCTTTTCCTATGCTTTACATGCAATTCCAGTCTACCTCCTGAAATCGGTTTCCTGCAATTCTGCCCCGCTTTCAAGTCCTCTTGGCAGCCTTACTCCAATATATTTTTGGACGATAGCTGTCATTTATAACTTTGCAGGTTTGTGAATGACAGTGCCCCTGAGCTCCTTTCTTCAACTCGCTTTCTTGTGAGCTGTCCGCAGCACCGCAGGATTGCTTCAGGCCCTAGTGTGGTTCCGGCACGGCACGCTGAGCCTTTGGTTAATTCCTCTTCCTGGTGGGAAATGAGAGTTAAATTTGCCCGTCCAGACACCTCCAGCTAGTCTCTCATTGTTTCTCCCTATTCCTGTTCATTTTCCGCAGAAATTGCAAACTGGGACAAACAGGAGGTTAAAGGCACTGACTCTCCAAGTCGGGAGAGTGTTAGTAAAGCGTCTGGAATGTTGCACCCGAGTACCAGGGGACGAAAACTGAGACACATTTGAACACGTTTCCCAATCACACGGTGGATCATAGTCTGGGTTCTACATGCATGTTTTAGCTGAAGGAAGAATCCCTTAAACCTGGAGAGTTGAGACCCATGGAATGGGTACCATGCAATATGACTTCAAAGGGTCTGCATTTGCTCACCGATCCTCACCAATCCTATCACTGCTGCGTTTATGCCGCTGTACACACGCTTGATTCTCTTTCGGAGACATATAAATCCATAGGTTTTAAGATTCTTACTAGTCAGGTATATTCTTAGGCGTTTAATATGGGGTGTTGAGTCCACTTCGTTGAGCAAGGAGTAGCTCTTGTCTATTACATATTTGGATTATGGAACGGTATCTGTGCTAATTTCAATCTCTGGTTTTATGCAGCACCCCAACTCACCTTTCCCCTTAAGCAAGCATAAGTTGGTTTTCTACATTTGAGACCCTGTTCTGTTTTGTAATTCAGTTCCTGTGTAGCCAAGTTTACATTCCGTGTAGTAGTGATATCTTATGATGTTTCTTTTTCTGTGTGACTTATTTCACTTAGAATCATCGTACCTGAATCCACTCATTATGCTGCTACGGGCCTGATGACATAGATTTCATTGCTGAGTGATATTGCATTGTATGTAAGTACTACAACTTCTTTATCCATTTTTCGCTTTCTGCAATATTGAACTTGTACCGTAAACGAGGTTCTTGTAAACAGAGCCGTCCCAAACTTTGGGGTGGCTGTGTCTTTTTGATTTTAATTTCCCTAAGCTATAGGACCATAAGTGGAAGTGCCCTAGGCTCTGTTGCTTTGTTTTGTAGATGTTTCAGGAAACACCATACACTTCTCCAGAGTGGCTGTTGGCAATTTACATCCCGCCCATCAGCATAACAAGGCTCCCAGTTCTCCATGGCCTGTCCTGCCTTTCTGGATTTTACACATTTTTCAGATGGCGCTTTTGACCGGGGGGCAGTGAGACTTCATTGTAGTGCAGATTTCCTTTGCAAGCTTGCTTGGTTGGCCAAAAAGGGCGTATGCGTTTTTTCCTGAATATATTCAGGAAAAAACGCATACGCCCTTTTTGGCCAAGTGCATCATTGTGGACGTTCTGCCTCTTTTCCTGTGCTTTACATGCAATTCCAGTCTACCTCCTGAAATCGGTTTCCTGCAATTCTGCCCCGCTTTCAAGTCCTCTTGGCAGCCTTACTTCAATATATTTTTGGACGATAGCTGTCATTTATAACTCTGCAGGTTTGAGAGTGACAGTGCCCCTGAGCTCCTTTCTTCAACTCGCTTTCTTGTGAGCTGTCCGCAACACTGCACGATTGCTTCAGGCCCTAGTGTGGTTCCGGCATGGCACGCTGAGCCTTTGGTTAATTCCTCTTCCTGGTGGGAAATGAGAGTTAAATTTGCCCGTCCAGACACCTCCAGGTAGTCTCTCATTAGTTCTCCCTATTCCTGTTCATTTTCCGCAGAAATTGCAAACTGGGCCAAACAGGAGGTTAAAGGCACTGACTCTCCAAGTGGGGAGAGTGTTAGTAAAGCGTCTGGAATGTTGCACCCGAGTACCAGGGGACGAAAACTGAGACACATTTGAACACGATTCCCAATCACACGGTGGATCATAGGCTGGGTTCCACATGCATGTTTTAGCTGAAGGAAGAATCCCTTAAACCTGGAGAGTTGAGACCCATGGAATGGGTACCATGCAATATGACTTGAAAGGGTCTGCATTTGCTCACCGATCCTCACCAATCCTATCACTGCTGCGTTTATGCCGCTGTACACACGCTTGATTCTCTTTCGGAGACATATAAATCCATAGGTTTTAAGATTCTTACTAGTCAGGTATATTCTTAGGCGTTTAATATGGGGTGTTGAGTCCACTTCGTTGAGCAAGGAGTAGCTCTTGTCTATTACATATTTGGCTTATGGAACGGTATCTGTGCTAATTTCAATCTCTGGTTTTATGCAGCACCCCAACTCACCTTTCCCCTTAAGCAAGCATAAGTTGGTTTTCTACATTTGAGACCCTGCTCTGTTTTGTAATTCAGTTCCTGTGTAGCCAAGTTTACATTCCGTGTAGTAGTGATATCTTATGATGTTTCTTTTTCTGTGTGACTTATTTCACTTAGAATCATCGTACCTGAATCCACTCATTATGCTGCTACGGGCCTGATGACATAGATTTCATTGCGGAGTGATATTGCATTGTACGTAAGTACCACAACTTCTTTATCCATTTTTCGCTTTCTGCGATATTGAACTTGTACCGTAAACGAGGTTCTTGTAAACAGAGCCGTCCCAAACTTTGGGGTGGCTGTGTCTTTTTGATTTTAATTTCCCTAAGCTATAGGACCATAAGTGGAAGTGCCCTAGGCTCTGTTGCTTTGTTTTGTAGATGTTTCAGGAAACACCATACACTTCTCCAGAGTGGCTGTTGGCAATTTACATCCCGCCCATCAGCATAACAAGGCTCCCAGTTCTCCATGGCCGGTCCTGCCTTTCTGGATTTTACATTTTTTTCAGATGGCCCTTTTGACCGGAGGGCAGTGAGACTTCATTGTAGTGCAGATTTCCTTTGCAAGCTTGCTTGGTTGGCCAAAAAGTGCGTATGCGTTTTTTCGTGAATATATTCAGGAAAAAACCCATACACCCTTTTTGGCCAAGTGCATCATTGTGGACGTTCTGTCTCTTTTCCTATGCTTTACATGCAATTCCAGTCTACCTCTTGAAATCGGTTTCCTGCAATTCTGCCCCGCTTTCAAGTCCTCTTGGCAGCCTTACTTCAATATATTTTTGGACGATAGCTGTCATTTATAACTCTGCAGGTTTGTGAATGACAGTGCCCCTGAGCTCCTTTCTTCAACTCGCTTTCTTGTGAGCTGGCCGCGACACCGCACGATTGCTTCAGGCCCTAGTGTGGTTCCGGCATGGCACGCTGAGCCTTTGGTTAATTCCTCTTCCTGGTGGGAAATGAGAGTTAAATTTGCCCGTCCAGACACCTCCAGCTAGTCTCTCATTGGTTCTCCCTATTCCTGTTCATTTTCCGCAGAAATTGCAAACTGGACCAAACAGGAGTTTAAAGGCACTGACTCTCCAAGTCGGGAGAGTGTTAGTAAAGCGTCTGGAATGTTGCACCCGAGTACCAGGGGACGAAAACTGAGACACCTTTGAACACGTTTCCCAATCACACGGTGGATCATAGTCTGGGTTCCACATGCATGTTTTAGCTGAAGGAAGAATCCCTTAAACCTGGAGAGTTGAGACCCATGGAATGGGTACCATGCAATATGACTTCAAAGGGTCTGCATTTGCTCACCGATCCTCACCAATCCTATCACTGCTGCGTTTATGCCGCTGTACACACGCTTGATTCTCTTTCACAGACATATAAATCCATAGGTTTTAAGATTCTTACTAGTCAGGTATATTCTTAGGCGTTTAATATGGGGTGTTGAGTCCACTTCGTTGAGCAAGGAGTAGCTCTTGTCTATTACATATTTGGCTTATGGAACGGTATCTGTGCTAATTTCAATCTCTTGTTTTATGCAGCACCCCAACTCACCTTTCCCCTTAAGCAAGCATAAGTTGGTTTTGTACATGTGAGACCCTGTTCTGTTTTGTAATTCAGTTCCTGTGTAGCCAAGTTTACATTCCGTGTAGTAGTGATATCTTATGATGTTTCTTTTTCTGTGTGACTTATTTCACTTAGAATCATCGTACCTGAATCCACTCATTATGCTGCTACGGGCCTGATGACATAGATTTCATTGCTGAGTGATATTGCATTGTACGTAAGTACCACAACTTCTTTATCCATTTTTCGCTTTCTGCGATATTGAACTTGTACCGTAAACGAGGTTCTTGTAAACAGAGCCATCCCAAACTTTGGGGTGGCTGTGTCTTTTTGATTTTAATTTCCCTAAGCTATAGGACCATAAGTGGAAGTGCCCTAGGCTCTGTTGCTTTGTTTTGTAGATGTTTCAGGAAACACCATACACTTCTCCAGAGTGGCTGTTGGCAATTTACATCCCGCCCATCAGCATAACAAGGCTCCCAGTTCTCCATGGCCTGTCCTGCATTTCTGGATTTTACATTTTTTTCAGATGGCCCTTTTGACCGGGGGGCAGTGAGACTTCATTGTAGTGCAGATTTCCTTTGCAAGCTTGCTTGGTTGGCCAAAAAGGGCGTATGCGTTTTTTCCTGAATATATTCAGGAAAAAACGCATACGCCCTTTTTGGCCAAGTGCATCATTGTGGACGTTCTGCCTCTTTTCCTATGCTTTACATGCAATTCCAGTCTACCTCCTGAAATCGGTTTCCTGCCATTCTGCCCCGCTTTCAAGTCCTCTTGGCAGCCTTACTTCAATATATTTTTGGACGATAGCTGTCATTTATAACTCTGCAGGTTTGTGAATGACAGTGCCCCTGAGCTCCTTTCTTCAACTCGCTTTCTTGTGAGCTGGCCGCAACACCGCAGGATTGTTTCAGGCCCTAGTGTGGTTCCGGCATGGCACGCTGAGCCTTTGGTTAATTCCTCTTCCTGGTGGGAAATGAGAGTTAAATTTGCCCGTCCAGACACCTCCAGCTAGTCTCTCATTGGTTCTCCCTATTCCTGTTCATTTTCCGCAGAAATTGCAAACTGGGACAAACAGGAGGTTAAAGGCACTGACTCTCCAAGTGGGGAGAGTGTTAGTAAAGCGTCTGGAATGTTGCACCCTAGTATCAGGGGACGAAAACTGAGACACCTTTGAACACGTTTCCCCATCACACGGTGGATCATAGTCTGGGTTCCACATGCATGTTTTAGCTGAAGGAAGAATCCCTTAAACCTGGAGAGTTGAGACCCATGGAATGGGTACCATGCAATATGACTTCAAAGGGTCTGCATTTGCTCACCGATCCTCACCAATCCTATCACTGCTGCGTTTATGCCGCTGTACACACGCTTGATTCTCTTTCGGAGACATATATATCCATAGGTTTTAAGATTCTTACTAGTCAGGTATATTCTTAGGCGTTTAATATGGGGTGTTGAGTCCACTTCGTTGAGCAAGGAGTAGCTCTTGTCTATTACATATTTGGCTTATGGAACGGTATCTGTGCTAATTTCAATCTCTGGTTTTATGCAGCACCCCAACTCACCTTTCCCCTTAAGCAAGCATAAGTTGGTTTTCTACATTTGAGACCCTGTTCTGTTTTGTAATTCAGTTCCTGTGTAGCCAAGTTTACATTCCGTGTAGTAGTGATATCTTATGATGTTTCTTTTTCTGTGTGACTTATTTCACTTAGAATCATCGTACCTGAATCCACTCATTATGCTGCTACGGGCCTGATGACATAGATTTCATTGCTGAGTGATATTGCATTGTACGTAAGTACCACAACTTCTTTATCCATTTTTTGCTTTCTGGGATATTGAACTTGTACCGTAAACGAGGTTCTTGTAAACAGAGCCGTCCCAAACTTTGGGGTGGCTGTGTCTTTTTGATTTTAATTTCCCTAAGCTATAGGACCATAAGTGGAAGTGCCCTAGGCTCTGTTGCTTTGTTTTGTAGATGTTTCAGGAAACATCATACACTTCTCCAGAGTGGCTGTTGGCAATTTACATCCCGCCCATCAGCATAACAAGGCTCCCAGTTCTCCATGGCCTGTCCTGCCTTTCTGGATTTTACATTTTTTTCAGATGGCCCTTTTGACCAGGGGGCAGTGAGACTTCATTGTAGTGCAGATTTCCTTTGCAAGCTTGCTTGGTTGGCCAAAAAGGGCGTATGCGTTTTTTCCTGAATATATTCAGGAAAAAACGCATACGCCCTTTTTGGCCAAGTGCATCATTGTGGACGTTCTGCCTCTTTTCCTATGCTTTACATGCAATTCCAGTCTACCTCCTGAAATCGGTTTCCTGCAATTCTGCCCCGCTTTCAAGTCCTCTTGGCAGCCTTACTCCAATATATTTTTGGACGATAGCTGTCATTTATAACTTTGCAGGTTTGTGAATGACAGTGCCCCTGAGCTCCTTTCTTCAACTCGCTTTCTTGTGAGCTGTCCGCAGCACCGCAGGATTGCTTCAGGCCCTAGTGTGGTTCCGGCACGGCACGCTGAGCCTTTGGTTAATTCCTCTTCCTGGTGGGAAATGAGAGTTAAATTTGCCCGTCCAGACACCTCCAGCTAGTCTCTCATTGTTTCTCCCTATTCCTGTTCATTTTCCGCAGAAATTGCAAACTGGGACAAACAGGAGGTTAAAGGCACTGACTCTCCAAGTCGGGAGAGTGTTAGTAAAGCGTCTGGAATGTTGCACCCGAGTACCAGGGGACGAAAACTGAGACACATTTGAACACGTTTCCCAATCACACGGTGGATCATAGTCTGGGTTCTACATGCATGTTTTAGCTGAAGGAAGAATCCCTTAAACCTGGAGAGTTGAGACCCATGGAATGGGTACCATGCAATATGACTTCAAAGGGTCTGCATTTGCTCACCGATCCTCACCAATCCTATCACTGCTGCGTTTATGCCGCTGTACACACGCTTGATTCTCTTTCGGAGACATATAAATCCATAGGTTTTAAGATTCTTACTAGTCAGGTATATTCTTAGGCGTTTAATATGGGGTGTTGAGTCCACTTCGTTGAGCAAGGAGTAGCTCTTGTCTATTACATATTTGGCTTATGGAATGGTATCTGTGCTAATTTCAATCTCTGGTTTTATGCAGCACCCCAACTCACCTTTCCCCTTAAGCAAGCATAAGTTGGTTTTCTACATTTGAGACCCTGTTCTGTTTTGTAATTCAGTTCCTGTGTAGCCAAGTTTACATTCCGTGTAGTAGTGATATCTTATGATGTTTCTTTTTCTGTGTGACTTATTTCACTTAGAATCATCGTACCTGAATCCACTCATTATGCTGCTACGGGCCTGATGACATAGATTTCATTGCTGAGTGATATTGCATTGTATGTAAGTACTACAACTTCTTTATCCATTTTTCGCTTTCTGCAATATTGAACTTGTACCGTAAACGAGGTTCTTGTAAACAGAGCCGTCCCAAACTTTGGGGTGGCTGTGTCTTTTTGATTTTAATTTCCCTAAGCTATAGGACCATAAGTGGAAGTGCCCTAGGCTCTGTTGCTTTGTTTTGTAGATGTTTCAGGAAACACCATACACTTCTCCAGAGTGGCTGTTGGCAATTTACATCCCGCCCATCAGCATAACAAGGCTCCCAGTTCTCCATGGCCTGTCCTGCCTTTCTGGATTTTACACATTTTTCAGATGGCGCTTTTGACCGGGGGGCAGTGAGACTTCATTGTAGTGCAGATTTCCTTTGCAAGCTTGCTTGGTTGGCCAAAAAGGGCGTATGCGTTTTTTCCTGAATATATTCAGGAAAAAACGCATACGCCCTTTTTGGCCAAGTGCATCATTGTGGACGTTCTGCCTCTTTTCCTGTGCTTTACATGCAATTCCAGTCTACCTCCTGAAATCGGTTTCCTGCAATTCTGCCCCGCTTTCAAGTCCTCTTGGCAGCCTTACTTCAATATATTTTTGGACGATAGCTGTCATTTATAACTCTGCAGGTTTGTGAATGACAGTGCCCCTGAGCTCCTTTCTTCAACTCGCTTTCTTGTGAGCTGGCCGCGACACCGCACGATTGCTTCAGGCCCTAGTGTGGTTCCGGCATGGCACGCTGAGCCTTTGGTTAATTCCTCTTCCTGGTGGGAAATGAGAGTTAAATTTGCCCGTCCAGACACCTCCAGCTAGTCTCTCATTGGTTCTCCCTATTCCTGTTCATTTTCCGCAGAAATTGCAAACTGGACCAAACAGGAGTTTAAAGGCACTGACTCTCCAAGTCGGGAGAGTGTTAGTAAAGCGTCTGGAATGTTGCACTCGAGTACCAGGGGACGAAAACTGAGACACCTTTGAACACGTTTCCCAATCACACGGTGGATCATAGTCTGGGTTCCACATGCATGTTTTAGCTGAAGGAAGAATCCCTTAAACCTGGAGAGTTGAGACCCATATAATGGGTACCATGCAATATGACTTCAAAGGATCTGCATTTGCTCACCGATCCTCACCAATCCTATCACTGCTGCGTTTATGCCGCTGTACACACGCTTGATTCTCTTTCAGAGACATATAAATCCATAGGTTTTAAGATTCTTACTAGTCAGGTATATTCTTAGGCGTTTAATATGGGGTGTTGAGTCCACTTCGTTGAGCAAGGAGTAGCTCTTGTCTATTACATATTTGGCTTATGGAACGGTATCTGTGCTAATTTCAATCTCTTGTTTTATGCAGCACCCCAACTCACCTTTCCCCTTAAGCAAGCATAAGTTGGTTTTCTACATGTGAGACCCTGTTCTGTTTTGTAATTCAGTTCCTGTGTAGCCAAGTTTACATTCCGTGTAGTAGTGATATCTTATGATGTTTCTTTTTCTGTGTGACTTATTTCACTTAGAATCATCGTACCTGAACCCACTCATTATGCTGCTACGGGCCTGATGACATAGATTTCATTGCTGAGTGATATTGCATTGTACATAAGTACCACAACTTCTTTATCCATTTTTCACTTTCTGCGATATTGAACTTGTACCGTAAACGAGGTTCTTGTAAACAGAGCCATCCCAAACTTTGGGGTGGCTGTGTCTTTTTGATTTTAATTTCCCTAAGCTATAGGACCATAAGTGGAAGTGCCCTAGGCTCTGTTGCTTTGTTTTGTAGATGTTTCAGGAAACACCATACACTTCTCCAGAGTGGCTGTTGGCAATTTACATCCCGCCCATCAGCATAACAAGGCTCCCAGTTCTCCATGGCCTGTCCTGCCTTTCTGGATTTTACATTTTTTTCAGATGGCCCTTTTGACCGGGGGGCAGTGAGACTTCATTGTAGTGCAGATTTCCTTTGCAAGCTTGCTTGGTTGGCCAAAAAGGGCGTATGCGTTTTTTCCTGAATATATTCAGGAAAAAACGCATACGCCCTTTTTGGCCAAGTGCATCATTGTGGACGTTCTGCCTCTTTTCCTATGCTTTACATGCAATTCCAGTCTACCTCCTGAAATCGGTTTCCTGCAATTCTGCCCCGCTTTCAAGTCCTCTTGGCAGCCTTACTCCAATATATTTTTGGACGATAGCTGTCATTTATAACTTTGCAGGTTTGTGAATGACAGTGCCCCTGAGCTCCTTTCTTCAACTCGCTTTCTTGTGAGCTGTCCGCAGCACCGCAGGATTGCTTCAGGCCCTAGTGTGGTTCCGGCACGGCACGCTGAGCCTTTGGTTAATTCCTCTTCCTGGTGGGAAATGAGAGTTAAATTTGCCCGTCCAGACACCTCCAGCTAGTCTCTCATTGTTTCTCCCTATTCCTGTTCATTTTCCGCAGAAATTGCAAACTGGGACAAACAGGAGGTTAAAGGCACTGACTCTCCAAGTCGGGAGAGTGTTAGTAAAGCGTCTGGAATGTTGCACCCGAGTACCAGGGGACGAAAACTGAGACACATTTGAACACGTTTCCCAATCACACGGTGGATCATAGTCTGGGTTCTACATGCATGTTTTAGCTGAAGGAAGAATCCCTTAAACCTGGAGAGTTGAGACCCATGGAATGGGTACCATGCAATATGACTTCAAAGGGTCTGCATTTGCTCACCGATCCTCACCAATCCTATCACTGCTGCGTTTATGCCGCTGTACACACGCTTGATTCTCTTTCGGAGACATATAAATCCATAGGTTTTAAGATTCTTACTAGTCAGGTATATTCTTAGGCGTTTAATATGGGGTGTTGAGTCCACTTCGTTGAGCAAGGAGTAGCTCTTGTCTATTACATATTTGGCTTATGGAATGGTATCTGTGCTAATTTCAATCTCTGGTTTTATGCAGCACCCCAACTCACCTTTCCCCTTAAGCAAGCATAAGTTGGTTTTCTACATTTGAGACCCTGTTCTGTTTTGTAATTCAGTTCCTGTGTAGCCAAGTTTACATTCCGTGTAGTAGTGATATCTTATGATGTTTCTTTTTCTGTGTGACTTATTTCACTTAGAATCATCGTACCTGAATCCACTCATTATGCTGCTACGGGCCTGATGACATAGATTTCATTGCTGAGTGATATTGCATTGTATGTAAGTACTACAACTTCTTTATCCATTTTTCGCTTTCTGCAATATTGAACTTGTACCGTAAACGAGGTTCTTGTAAACAGAGCCGTCCCAAACTTTGGGGTGGCTGTGTCTTTTTGATTTTAATTTCCCTAAGCTATAGGACCATAAGTGGAAGTGCCCTAGGCTCTGTTGCTTTGTTTTGTAGATGTTTCAGGAAACACCATACACTTCTCCAGAGTGGCTGTTGGCAATTTACATCCCGCCCATCAGCATAACAAGGCTCCCAGTTCTCCATGGCCTGTCCTGCCTTTCTGGATTTTACACATTTTTCAGATGGCGCTTTTGACCGGGGGGCAGTGAGACTTCATTGTAGTGCAGATTTCCTTTGCAAGCTTGCTTGGTTGGCCAAAAAGGGCGTATGCGTTTTTTCCTGAATATATTCAGGAAAAAACGCATACGCCCTTTTTGGCCAAGTGCATCATTGTGGACGTTCTGCCTCTTTTCCTGTGCTTTACATGCAATTCCAGTCTACCTCCTGAAATCGGTTTCCTGCAATTCTGCCCCGCTTTCAAGTCCTCTTGGCAGCCTTACTTCAATATATTTTTGGACGATAGCTGTCATTTATAACTCTGCAGGTTTGTGAATGACAGTGCCCCTGAGCTCCTTTCTTCAACTCGCTTTCTTGTGAGCTGGCCGCGACACCGCACGATTGCTTCAGGCCCTAGTGTGGTTCCGGCATGGCACGCTGAGCCTTTGGTTAATTCCTCTTCCTGGTGGGAAATGAGAGTTAAATTTGCCCGTCCAGACACCTCCAGCTAGTCTCTCATTGGTTCTCCCTATTCCTGTTCATTTTCCGCAGAAATTGCAAACTGGACCAAACAGGAGTTTAAAGGCACTGACTCTCCAAGTCGGGAGAGTGTTAGTAAAGCGTCTGGAATGTTGCACTCGAGTACCAGGGGACGAAAACTGAGACACCTTTGAACACGTTTCCCAATCACACGGTGGATCATAGTCTGGGTTCCACATGCATGTTTTAGCTGAAGGAAGAATCCCTTAAACCTGGAGAGTTGAGACCCATATAATGGGTACCATGCAATATGACTTCAAAGGATCTGCATTTGCTCACCGATCCTCACCAATCCTATCACTGCTGCGTTTATGCCGCTGTACACACGCTTGATTCTCTTTCAGAGACATATAAATCCATAGGTTTTAAGATTCTTACTAGTCAGGTATATTCTTAGGCGTTTAATATGGGGTGTTGAGTCCACTTCGTTGAGCAAGGAGTAGCTCTTGTCTATTACATATTTGGCTTATGGAACGGTATCTGTGCTAATTTCAATCTCTTGTTTTATGCAGCACCCCAACTCACCTTTCCCCTTAAGCAAGCATAAGTTGGTTTTCTACATGTGAGACCCTGTTCTGTTTTGTAATTCAGTTCCTGTGTAGCCAAGTTTACATTCCGTGTAGTAGTGATATCTTATGATGTTTCTTTTTCTGTGTGACTTATTTCACTTAGAATCATCGTACCTGAACCCACTCATTATGCTGCTACGGGCCTGATGACATAGATTTCATTGCTGAGTGATATTGCATTGTACATAAGTACCACAACTTCTTTATCCATTTTTCACTTTCTGCGATATTGAACTTGTACCGTAAACGAGGTTCTTGTAAACAGAGCCATCCCAAACTTTGGGGTGGCTGTGTCTTTTTGATTTTAATTTCCCTAAGCTATAGGACCATAAGTGGAAGTGCCCTAGGCTCTGTTGCTTTGTTTTGTAGATGTTTCAGGAAACACCATACACTTCTCCAGAGTGGCTGTTGGCAATTTACATCCCGCCCATCAGCATAACAAGGCTCCCAGTTCTCCATGGCCTGTCCTGCCTTTCTGGATTTTACATTTTTTTCAGATGGCCCTTTTGACCGGGGGGCAGTGAGACTTCATTGTAGTGCAGATTTCCTTTGCAAGCTTGCTTGGTTGGCCAAAAAGGGCGTATGCGTTTTTTCCTGAATATATTCAGGAAAAAACGCATACGCCCTTTTTGGCCAAGTGCATCATTGTGGACGTTTTGCCTCTTTTCCTATGCTTTACATGCAATTCCAGTCTACCTCCTGAAATCGGTTTCCTGCCATTCTGCCCCGCTTTCAAGTCCTCTTGGCAGCCTTACTTCAATATATTTTTGGACGATAGCTGTCATTTATAACTCTGCAGGTTTGTGAATGACAGTGCCCCTGAGCTCCTTTCTTCAACTCGCTTTCTTGTGAGCTGGCCACAACACCGCAGGATTGTTTCAGGCCCTAGTGTGGTTCCGGCATGGCACGCTGAGCCTTTGGTTAATTCCTCTTCATGGTGGGAAATGAGAGTTAAATTTGCCCGTGCAGACACCTCCAGCTAGTCTCTCATTGGTTCTCCCTATTCCTGTTCATTTTCCGCAGAAATTGCAAACTGGGACAAACAGGAGGTTAAAGGCACTGACTCTCCAAGTGGGGAGAGTCTTAGTAAAGCGTCTGGAATGTTGCACCCGAGTACCAGGGGACGAAAACTGAGACACCTTTGAACACGTTTCCCCATCACACGGTGGATCATACTCTGGGTTCCACATGCATGTTTTAGCTGAAGGAAGAATCCCTTAAACCTGGAGAGTTGAGACCCATGGAATGGGTACCATGCAATATGACTTGAAAGGGTCTGCATTTGCTCACCGATCCTCACCAATCCTATCACTGCTGCGTTTATGCCGCTGTACACACGCTTGATTCTCTTTCGGAGACATATAAATCCATAGGTTTTAAGATTCTTACTAGTCAGGTATATTCTTAGGCGTTTAATATGGGGTGTTGAGTCCACTTCGTTGAGCAAGGAGTAGCTCTTGTCTATTACATATTTGGCTTATGGAACGGTATCTGTGCTAATTTCAATCTCTGGTTTTATGCAGCACCCCAACTCACCTTTCCCCTTAAGCAAGCATAAGTTGGTTTTCTACATTTGAGACCCTGTTCTGTTTTGTAATTCAGTTCCTGTGTAGCCAAGTTTACATTCCGTGTAGTAGTGATATCTTATGATGTTTCTTTTTCTGTGTGACTTATTTCACTTAGAATCATCGTACCTGAATCCACTCATTATGCTGCTACGGGCCTGATGACATAGATTTCATTGCTGAGTGATATTGCATTGTACGTAAGTACCACAACTTCTTTATCCATTTTTCGCTTTCTGCGATATTGAACTTGTACCGTAAACGAGGTTCTTGTAAACAGAGCCGTCCCAAACTTTGGGGTGGCTGTGTCTTTTTGATTTTAATTTCCCTAAGCTATAGGACCATAAGTGGAAGTGCCCTAGGCTCTGTTGCTTTGTTTTGTAGATGTTTCAGGAAACACCATACACTTCTCCAGAGTGGCTGTTGGCAATTTACATCCCGCCCATCAGCATAACAAGGCTCCCAGTTCTCCATGGCCTGTCCTGCCTTTCTGGGTTTTACACTATTTTCAGATGGCCCTTTTGACCGGGGGGCAGTGAGACTTCATTGTAGTGCAGATTTCCTTTGCAAGCTTGCTTGGTTGGCCAAAAAGGGCGTATGCGTTTTTTCCTGAATATATTCAGGAAAAAACGCATACGCCCTTTTTGGCCAAGTGCATCATTGTGGACGTTCTGCCTCTTTTCCTATGCTTTACATGCAATTCCAGTCTACCTCCTGAAATCGGTTTCCTGCAATTCTGCCCCGCTTTCAAGTCCTCTTGGCAGCCTTACTCCAATATATTTTTGGACGATAGCTGTCATTTATAACTTTGCAGGTTTGTGAATGACAGTGCCCCTGAGCTCCTTTCTTCAACTCGCTTTCTTGTGAGCTGTCCGCAGCACCGCAGGATTGCTTCAGGCCCTAGTGTGGTTCCAGCACGGCACGCTGAGCCTTTGGTTAATTCCTCTTCCTGGTGGGAAATGAGAGTTAAATTTGCCCGTCCAGACACCTCCAGCTAGTCTCTCATTGGTTCTCCCTATTCCTGTTCATTTTCCGCAGAAATTGCAAACTGGGACAAACAGGAGGTTAAAGGCACTGACTCTCCAAGTGGGGAGAGTGTTAGTAAAGCGTCTGGAATGTTGCACCCGAGTACCAGGGGACGAAAACTGAGACACCTTTGAACACGTTTCCCAATCACACAGTGGATCATAGGCTGGGTTCCACATGCATGTTTTAGCTGAAGGAAGAATCCCTTAAACCTGGAGAGTTGAGACCCATGGAATGGGTACCATGCAATATGACTTCAAAGGGTCTGCATTTGCTCACCGATCCTCACCAATCCTATCACTGCTGCGTTTATGCCGCTGTACACACGCTTCATTCTCTTTTGGAGACATATATCAATAGGTTTTAAGATTCTTACTAGTCAGGTATATTCTTAGGCGTTTAATATGGGGTGTTGAGTCCACATCGTTGAGCAAGGAGTAGCTCTTGTCTATTACATATTTGGCTTATGGAACGGTATCTGTGCTAATTTCAATCTCTGGTTTTATGCAGCACCCCAACTCACCTTTCCCCTTAAGCAAGCATAAGTTGGTTTTCTACATTTGAGACCCTGTTCTGTTTTGTAATTCAGTTCCTGTGTAGCCAAGTTTACATTCCGTGTAGTAGTGATATCTTATGATGTTTCTTTTTCTGTGTGACTTATTTCACTTAGAATCATCGTACCTGAATCCACTCATTATGCTGCTACGGGCCTGATGACATAGATTTCATTGCTGAGTGATATTGCATTGTATGTAAGTACTACAACTTCTTTATCCATTTTTCGCTTTCTGCAATATTGAACTTGTACCGTAAACGAGGTTCTTGTAAACAGAGCCGTCCCAAACTTTGGGGTGGCTGTGTCTTTTTGATTTTAATTTCCCTAAGCTATAGGACCATAAGTGGAAGTGCCCTAGGCTCTGTTGCTTTGTTTTGTAGATGTTTCAGGAAACACCATACACTTCTCCAGAGTGGCTGTTGGCAATTTACATCCCGCCCATCAGCATAACAAGGCTCCCAGTTCTCCATGGCCTGTCCTGCCTTTCTGGATTTTACACTTTGTTCAGATGGCCCTTTTGACCGGGGGGCAGTGAGACTTCATTGTGGTTCAGATTTCCTTTGCAAGCTTGCTTGGTTGGCCAAAAAGGGCGTATGCGTTTTTTCCTGAATATATTCAGGAAAAAACGCATACGCCCTTTTTGGCCAAGTGCATCATTGTGGACGTTCTGCCTCTTTTCCTGTGCTTTACATGCAATTCCAGTCTACCTCCTGAAATCGGTTTCCTGCAATTCTGCCCCGCTTTCAAGTCCTCTTGGCAGCCTTACTTCAATATATTTTTGGACAATAGCTGTCATTTATAACTCTGCAGGTTTGAGAGTGACAGTGCCCCTGAGGTCCTTTCTTCAACTCGCTTTCTTGTGAGCTGTCCGCAAAACCGCAGGATTGCTTCAGGCCCTAGTGTGGTTCCGGCACGGCACGCTGAGCCTTTGGTTAATTCCTCTTCCTGGTGGGAAATGAGAGTTAAATTTGCCCGTCCAGACACCTCCAGCTAGTCTCTCATTGGTTCTCCCTATTCCTGTTCATTTTCCGCAGAAATTGCAAACTGGGCCAAACAGGAGGTTAAAGGCACTGACTCTCCAAGTGGGGAGAGAGTTAGTAAAGCGTCTGGAATCTTGCACCCGAGTACCAGGGGACAAAAACTGAGACACCTTTGAACACGTTTCCCAATCACACGGTGGATCATAGGCTGGGTTCCACAAGCATGTTTTAGCTGAAGGAAGAATCCCTTAAACCTGGAGAGTTGAGACCCATTGAATGGGTACCATGCAATATGACTTCAAAGGGTCTGCATTTGCTCACCGATCCTCACCAATCCTATCACTGCTGCGTTTATACCGCTGTACACACGCTTGATTCTCTTTCGGAGACATATAAATCCATAGGTTTTAAGATTCTTACTAGTCAGGTATATTCTTAGGCGTTTAATATGGGGTGTTGAGTCCACTTCGTTGAGCAAGGAGTAGCTCTTGTCTATTACATATTTGGCTTATGGAACGGTATCTGTGCTAATTTCAATCTCTGGTTTATGCAGCACCCCAACTCACCTTTCCCCTTAAGCAAGCATAAGTTGGTTTTCTACATTTGAGACTCTGTTCTGTTTTGTAATTCAGTTCCTGTGTAGCCAAGTTTACATTCCGTGTAGTAGTGATATCTTATGATGTTTCTTTTTCTGTGTGACTTATTTCACTTAGAATCATCGTACCTGAATCCACTCATTATGCTGCTACGGGCCTGATGACATAGATTTCATTGCTGAGTGATATTGCATTGTACGTAAGTACCACAAATTCTTTATCCATTTTTCGCTTTCTGTGATATTGAACTTGTACCGTAAACGAGGTTCTTGTAAACAGAGCCGTCCCAAACTTTGGGGTGGCTGTGTCTTTTTGATTTTAATTTCCCTAAGCTATAGGACCATAAGTGGAAGTGCCCTAGGGTCTGTTGCTTTGTTTTTTAGATGTTTCAGGAAACACCATACACTTCTCCAGAGTGGCTGTTGGCAATTTACATCCCGCCCATCAGCATAACAAGGCTCCCAGTTCTCCATGGCCTGTCCTGCCTTTCTGGATTTTACACTTTGTTCAGATGGCCCTTTTGACCGGGGGGCAGTGAGACTTCATTGTAGTTCAGATTTCCTTTGCAAGCTTGCTTGGTTGGCCAAAAAGGGCGTATGCGTTTTTTCCTGAATATATTCAGGAAAAAACGCATACGCCCTTTTTGGCCAAGTGCATCATTGTGGACGTTCTGCCTCTTTTCCTGTGCTTTACATGCAATTCCAGTCTACCTCCTGAAATCGGTTTCCTGCAATTCTGCCCCGCTTTCAAGTCCTCTTGGCAGCCTTACTTCAATATATTTTTGGACAATAGCTGTCATTTATAACTCTGCAGGTTTGAGAGTGACAGTGCCCCTGAGCTCCTTTCTTCAACTCGCTTTCTTGTGAGCTGTCCGCAAAACCGCAGGATTGCTTCAGGCCCTAGTGTGGTTCCGGCACGGCACGCTGAGCCTTTGGTTAATTCCTCTTCCTGGTGGGAAATGAGAGTTAAATTTGCCCGTCCAGACACCTCCAGGTAGTCTCTCATTGGTTCTCCCTATTCCTGTTCATTTTCCGCAGAAATTGCAAACTGGGCCAAACAGGAGGTTAAAGGCACTGACTCTCCAAGTGGGGAGAGAGTTAGTAAAGCGTCTGGAATGTTGCACCCGAGTACCAGGGGACGAAAACTGAGACACATTTGAACACGTTTCCCAATCACACGGTGGATCATAGGCTGGGTTCCACAAGCATGTTTTAGCTGAAGGAAGAATCCCTTAAACCTGGAGAGTTGAGACCCATTGAATGGGTACCATGCAATATGACTTCAAAGGGTCTGCATTTGCTCACCGATCCTCACCAATCCTATCACTGCTGCGTTTATACCGCTGTACACACGCTTGATTCTCTTTCGGAGACATATAAATCCATAGGTTTTAAGATTCTTACTAGTCAGGTATATTCTTAGGTGTTTAATATGGGGTGTTGAGTCCACTTCGTTGAGCAAGGAGTAGCTCTTGTCTATTACATATTTGGCTTATGGAACGGTATCTGTGCTAATTTCAATCTGTGGTTTTATGCAGCACCCCAACTCACCTTTCCCCTTAAGCAAGCATAAGTTGGTTTTCTACATTTGAGACCCTGTTCTGTTTTGTAATTCAGTTCCTGTGTAGCCAAGTTTACATTCCGTGTAGTAGTGATATCTTATGATGTTTCTTTTTCTGTGTGACTTATTTCACTTAGAATCATCGTACCTGAATCCACTCATTATGCTGCTATGGGCCTGATGACATAGATCTCATTGCTGAGTGATATTGCATTGTACGTAAGTACCACAACTTCTTTATCCATTTTTCGCTTTCTGTGATATTGAATTTGTACCGTAAACCAGGTTCTTGTAAACAGAGCTGTCCCAAACTTTGGGGTGGCTGTGTCTTTTTGATTTTAATTTCCCTAAGCTATAGGACCATAAGTGGAAGTGCCCTAGGCTCTGTTGCTTTGTTTTGTAGATGTTTCAGGAAACACCATACACTTCTCCAGAGTGGCTGTTGGCAATTTACATCCCGCCCATCAGCATAACAAGGCTCCCAGTTCTCCATGGCCTGTCCTGCCTTTCTGGATTTTACACTTTTTTCAGATGGCCCTTTTGACCGGGGGGCAGTGAGACTTCATTGTAGTGCAGATTTCCTTTGCAAGCTTGCTTGGTTGGCCAAAAAGGGCGTATGCGTTTTTTCCTGAATATATTCAGGAAAAAACGCATACGGTCTTTTTGGCCAAGTGCATCACTGTGGACGTTCTGCCTCTTTTCCTATGCTTTACATGCAATTCCAGTCTACCTCCTGAAATCGGTTTCCTGCAATTCTGGCCCGCTTTCAAGTCCTCTTGGCAGCCTTACTTCAGTATATTTTTGGACGATAGCTGTCATTTATAACTCTGCAGGTTTGTGAATTACAGTGCCCCTGAGCTCCTTTCTTCAACTCGCTTTCCTGTGAGCTGGCCGCAACACCGCATGATTGCTTCAGGCCCTAATCTGGTTCCGGCACGGCACGCTGAGCCTTTGGTTAATTCCTCTTCCTGGTGGGAAATGAGAGTTAAATTTCCCCGTCCAGACACCTCCAGCTGATCTCTCATTGGTTCTCCATATTCTTGTTCATCTTCCGCAGAAATTGCAAACTGGGACAAACAGGAGGTTAAAGGCACTGACTCTCCAAGTGGGGAGAGAGTTAGTAAAGCGTCTGGAATGTTGCACCCGAGTACCAGGGGACGAAAACTGAGACACCTTTAAACACGTTTCCCAATCACACGGTGGATCATAGGCTGGGTTCCACATGCATGTTTTAGCTGAAGGAAGAATCCCTTAAACCTGGAGAGTTGAGACCCATGGAATGGGTACCATGCAATATGACTTCAAAGGGTCTGCATTTGCTCACCGATCCTCACCAATCCTATCACTGCTGCGTTTATACCGCTGTACACACGCTTGATTCTCTTTCGGAGACATATAAATCCATAGGTTTTAAGATTCTTACTAGTCAGGTATATTCTTAGGCGTTTAATATGGGGTGTTGAGTCCACTTCGTTGAGCAAGGAGTAGCTCTGTCTATTACATATTTGGCTAATGGAACGGTATCTGTGCTAATTTCAATCTCTGGTTTTATGCAGCACCCCAACTCACCTTTCCCCTTAAGCAAGCATAAGTTGGTTTTCTACATTTGAGACCCTGTTCTGTTTTGTAATTCAGTTCCTGTGTAGCCAAGTTTACATTCCGTGTAGTAGTGATATCTTATGATGTTTCTTTTTCTGTGTGACTTATTTCACTTAGAATCATCGTATCTGAATCCACTCATTATGCTGCTACGGGCCTGATGACATAGATTTCATTGCTGAGTGATATTGCATTGTACGTAAGTACCACAAATTCTTTATCCATTTTTCGCTTTCTGTGATATTGAACTTGTACCGTAAACAAGGTTCTTGTAAACAGAGCCGTCTCAAACTTTGGGGTGGCTGTGTCTTTTTGATTTTAATTTCCCTAAGCTATAGGACCATAAGTGGAAGTGCCCTAGGGTCTGTTGCTTTGTTTTTTAGATGTTTCAGGAAACACCATACACTTCTCCAGAGTGGCTGTTGGCAATTTACATCCCGCCCATCAGCATAACAAGGCGCCCAGTTCTCCATGGCCTGTCCTGCCTTTCTGGATTTTACACTTTGTTCAGATGGCCCTTTTGACCGGGGGGCAGTGAGACTTCATTGTAGTTCAGATTTCCTTTGCAAGCTTGCTTGGTTGGCCAAAAAGGGCGTATGCGTTTTTTCCTGAATATATTCAGGAAAAAACGCATACGCCCTTTTTGGCCAAGTGCATCATTGTGGACGTTCTGCCTCTTTTCCTATGCTTTACATGCAATTCCAGTCTACCTCCTGAAATCGGTTTCCTGCAATTCTGCCCCGCTTTCAAGTCCTCTTGGCAGCCTTACTTCAATATATTTTTGGACGATAGCTGTCATTTATAACTCTGCAGGTCTGTGAATGACAGTGCCCCTGAGCTCCTTTCTTCAACTCGCTTTCTTGTGAGCTGTCCGCAACACCGCTGGATTGCTTCAGGCCCTAGTGTGGTTCCGGCATGGCACACTGAGCCTTTGGTTAATTTCTCTTCCTGGTGGGAAATGAGAGTTAAATTTGTCCGTCCAGACACCTCCAGCTACTCTCTCATTGGTTCTCCCTATTCCAGTTCGTTTTCCGCAGAAATTGCAAACTGGGCCAAACAGGAGGTTAAAGGCACTGACTCTCTAAGTGGGGAGAGTGTTAGTAAAGCGTCTGGAATGTTGCACCCGAGTACCAGGCGACGAAAACTGACACATTTGAACACGTTTCTCGATCACACGGTGGATCATACACTGGGTTCCACATGCATGTTTTAGCTGAAGGAACAATCCCTTAAACCTGGAGAGTTGAGACCCATGGAATGGTTACCATGCAATATGACTTCAAAGGGTCTGCATTTGCTCACCGATCCTCACCAATCCTATCACTGCTGCATTTATGGCACTGTACACACTCTTGATTCTCTTTTGGAGACATATATCCATAGGTTTTAAGATTCTTACTACTCAGGTATATTCTTAGGCGTTTAATATGGGGTGTTGAGTCCACATCGTTGAGCAAGGAGTAGCTCTTGTCTATTACATATTTGGCTTATGGAACGGTATCTGTGCTAATTTCAATCTGTGGTTTTATGCAGCACCCCAACTCACCTTTCCCCTTAAGCAAGCATAAGTTGGTTTTCTACATTTGAGACCCTGTTCTGTTTTGTAATTCAGTTCCTGTGTAGCCAAGTTTACATTCCGTGTAGTAGTGATATCTTATGATGTTTCTTTTTCTGTGTGACTTATTTCACTTAGAATCATCGTACCTGAATCCACTCATTATGCTGCTATGGGCCTGATGACATAGATCTCATTGCTGAGTGATATTGCATTGTACGTAAGTACCACAACTTCTTTATCCATTTTTCGCTTTCTGTGATATTGAATTTGTACCGTAAACGAGGTTCTTGTAAACAGAGCTGTCCCAAACTTTGGGGTGGCTGTGTCTTTTTGATTTTAATTTCCCTAAGCTATAGGACCATAAGTGGAAGTGCCCTAGGCTCTGTTGCTTTGTTTTTTAGATGTTTCAGGAAACACCATACACTTCTCCAGAGTGGCTGTTGGCAATTTACATCCCGCCCATCAGCATAACAAGGCTCCCAGTTCTCCATGGCCTGTCCTGCCTTTCTGGATTTTACACTTTTTTCAGATGGCCCTTTTGACCGGGGGGCAGTGAGACTTCATTGTAGTGCAGATTTCCTTTGCAAGCTTGCTTGGTTGGCCAAAAAGGGCGTATGCGTTTTTTCCTGAATATATTCAGTAAAAAACGCATACGGACTTTTTGGTCAAGTGCATCACTGTGGACGTTCTGCCTCTTTTCCTATGCTTTACATGCAATTCCAGTCTACCTCCTGAAATCGGTTTCCTGCAATTCTGGCCCGCTTTCAAGTCCTCTTGGCAGCCTTACTTCAGTATATTTTTGGACGATAGCTGTCATTTATAACTCTGCAGGTTTGTGAATTACAGTGCCCCAGAGCTCCTTTCTTCAACTCGCTTTCCTGTGAGCTGGCCGCAACACCGCATGATTGCTTCAGGCCCTAATCTGGTTCCGGCACGGAACGCTGAGCCTTTGGTTAATTCCTCTTCCTGGTGGGAAATGAGAGTTAAATTTACCCGTCCAGACACCTCCAGCTGATCTCTCATTGGTTCTCCATATTCTTGTTAATCTTCCGCAGAAATTGCAAACTGGGACAAACAGGAGGTTAAAGGCACTGACTCTCCAAGTGGGGAGAGAGTTAGTAAAGCGTCTGGAATGTTGCACCCGAGTACCAGGGGACGAAAACTGAGACACCTTTAAACACGTTTCCCAATCACACGGTGGATCATAGGCTGGGTTCCACATGCATGTTTTAGCTGAAGGAAGAATCCCTTAAACCTGGAGAGTTGAGACCCATGGAATGGGTACCATGCAATATGACTTCAAAGGGTCTGCATTTGCTCACCGATCCTCACCAATCCTATCACTGCTGCGTTTATACCGCTGTACACACGCTTGATTCTCTTTCGGAGACATATAAATCCATAGGTTTTAAGATTCTTACTAGTCAGGTATATTCTTAGGCGTTTAATATGGGGTGTTGAGTCCACTTCGTTGAGCAAGGAGTAGCTCTTGTCTATTACATATTTGGCTTATGGAACGGTATCTGTGCTAATTTCAATCTCTGGTTTTATGCAGCACCCCAACTCACCTTTCCCCTTAAGCAAGCATAAGTTGGTTTTCTACATTTGAGACCCTGTTCTGTTTTGTAATTCAGTTCCTGTGTAGCCAAGTTTACATTCCGTGTAGTAGTGATATCTTATGATGTTTCTTTTTCTGTGTGACTTATTTCACTTAGAATCATCGTACCTGAATCCACTCATTATGCTGCTACGGGCCTGATGACATAGATTTCATTGCTGAGTGATATTGCATTGTACGTAAGTACCACAAATTCTTTATCCATTTTTCGCTTTCTGTGATATTGAACTTGTATCGTAAAAGAGGTTCTTGTAAACAGAGCCGTCCCAAACTTTGGGGTGGCTGTGTCTTTTTGATTTTAATTTCCCTAAGCTATAGGACCATAAGTTGAATTGCCCTAGGGTCTGTTGCTTTGTTTTTTAGATGTTTCAGGAAACACCATACACTTCTCCAGAGTGGCTGTTGGCAATTTACATCCCGCCCATCAGCATAACAAGGCTCCCAGTTCTCCATGGCCTGTCCTGCCTTTCTGGATTTTACACTTTGTTCAGATGGCCCTTTTGACCGGGGGGCAGTGAGACTTCATTGTAGTTCAGATTTCCTTTGCAAGCTTGCTTGGTTGGCCAAAAAGGGCGTATGCGTTTTTTCCTGAATATATTCAGGAAAAAACGCATACGCCCTTTTTGGCCAAGTGCATCATTGTGGACGTTCTGCCTCTTTTCCTATGCTTTACATGCAATTCCAGTCTACCTCCTGAAATCGGTTTCCTGCAATTCTGCCCCGCTTTCAAGTCCTCTTGGCAGCCTTACTTCAATATATTTTTGGACGATAGCTGTCATTTATAACTCTGCAGGTCTGTGAATGACAGTGCCCCTGAGCTCCTTTCTTCAACTCGCTTTCTTGTGAGCTGTCCGCAACACCGCAGGATTGCTTCAGGCCCTAGTGTGGTTCCGGCATGGCACGCTGAGCCTTTGGTTAATTCCTCTTCCTGGTGGGAAATGAGAGTTAAATTTGCCCGTCCAGACACCTCCAGCTAGTCTCTCATTGGTTCTCCCTATTCCAGTTCATTTTCCGCAGAAATTGCAAACTGGGCCAAACAGGAGGTTAAAGGCACTGACTCTCTAAGTGGGGAGAGTGTTAGTAAAGCGTCTGGAATGTTGCACCCGAGTACCAGGCGATGAAAACTGACACATTTGAACACGTTTCCCGATCACACGGTGGATCATACACTGGGTTCCACATGCATGTTTTAGCTGAAGGAAGAATCCCTTAAACCTGGAGAGTTGAGACCCATGGAATGGGTACCATGCAATATGACTTCAAAGGGTCTGCATTTGCTCACCGATCCTCACCAATCCTATCACTGCTGCGTTTATGCCGCTGTACACACGCTTCATTCTCTTTTGGAGACATATATCCATAGGTTTTAAGATTCTTACTAGTCAGGTATATTCTTAGGCGTTTAATATGGGGTGTTGAGTCCACTTCGTTGAGCAAGGAGTAGCTCTTGTCTATTACATATTTGGCTTATGGAACGGTATCTGTGCTAATTTCAATCTCTGGTTTTATGCAGCACCCCAACTCACCTTTCCCCTTAAGCAAGCATAAGTTGGTTTTCTACATTGGAGACCCTGTTCTGTTTTGTAATTCAGTTCCTGTGTAGCCTAGTTTACATTCCGTGTAGTAGTGATATCTTATGATGTTTCTTTTTCTGTGTGACTTGTTTCACTTAGAATCATCGTACCTGAATCCACTCATTATTCTGCTATGGGCCTGATGACATAGATGTCATTGCTGAGTGATATTGCATTGTACGTAAGTACCACAACTTCTTTATCCATTTTTCGCTTTCTGTGATATTGAACTTGTACCGTAAACGAGGTTCTTGTAAACAGAGCCGTCCCAAACTTTGGGGTGGCTGTGTCTTTTTGATTTTAATTTCCCTAAGCTATAGGACCATAAGTGGAAGTGCCCTAGGCTCTGTTGCTTTGTTTTTTAGATGTTTCAGGAAACACCATACACTTCTCCAGAGTGGCTGTTGGCAATTTACATCCCGCCCATCAGCATAACAAGGCTCCCAGTTCTCCATGGCCTGTCCTGCCTTTCTGGATTTTACACTTTTTTCAGATAGCCCTTTTGACCGGGGGGCAGTGAGACTTCATTGTAGTGCAGATTTCCTTTGCAAGATTGCTTGGTTCGCCAAAAAGGGCGTATGCGTTTTTTCCTGAATATATTCAGGAAAAAACGCATACGCCCTTTTTGGCCAAATGCATCATTGTGGACGTTCTGCCTCTTTTCCTGTGCTTTACATGCAATTCCAGTCTACCTCCTGAAATCGGTTTCCTGCAATTCTGCCCCGCTTTCAAGTCCTCTTGGCAGCCTTACTTCAATATATTTTTGGACGATAGCTGTCATTTATAACTCTGCATGTTTGTGAATGACAGTGCCCCTGAGCTCCTTTCTTCAACTCGCTTTCTTGTGAGCTGGCCGCAACACCGCAGTATTGCTTCATGCCCTAGTGTGGTTCCGGCACCGCACACTGAGCCTTTGGTTAATTCCTCTTCCTGGTGGGAAATGAGAGTTAAATTTGCCCGTCCAGACACCTCCAGCTAGTCTCTCATTGGTTCTCCCTATTCCTGTTCATTTTCCGCAGAAATTGCAAACTGGGCCAAACAGGAGGTTAAAGGCACTGACTCTCCAAGTGGGGAGAGAGTTAGTAAAGCGTCTGGAATGTTGCACCCGAGTACCAGGGGACGAAACCTGAGACACCTTTGAACACGTTTCCCAATCACACGGTGGATCATACTCTGGGTTCCACATGCATGTTTTAGCTGAAGGAAGAATCCCTTAAACCTGGAGAGTTGAGACCCATGGAATGAGTACCATGCAATATGGCTTCAAAGAGTATGCATTTGCTCACCGATCCTCACCAATCCTATCACTGCTGCATTTATGGCACTGTACACACTCTTGATTCTCTTTTGGAGACATATATCCATAGGTTTTAAGATTCTTTCTACTCAGATATATTCTTAGGCGTTTAATATGGGGTGTTGAGTCCACATCGTTGAGCAAGGAGTAGCTCTTGTCTATTACATATTTGGCTTATGGAACGGTATCTGTGCTAATTTCAATCTGTGGTTTTATGCAGCACCCCAACTCACCTTTCCCCTTAAGCAAGCATAAGTTGGTTTTCTACATTTGAGACCCTGTTCTGTTTTGTAATTCAGTTCCTGTGTAGCCAAGTTTACATTCCGTGTAGTAGTGATCTCTTATGATGTTTCTTTTTCTGTGTGACTTATTTCACTTAGAATCATCGTACCTGAATCCACTCATTATGCTGCTATGGGCCTGATGACATAGATCTCATTGCTGAGTGATATTGCATTGTACGTAAGTACCACAACTTCTTTATCCATTTTTCGCTTTCTGTGATATTGAATTTGTACCGTAAACCAGGTTCTTGTAAACAGAGCTGTCCCAAACTTTGGGGTGGCTGTGTCTTTTTGATTTTAATTTCCCTAAGCTATAGGACCATACTTGGAAGTGCCCTAGGCTCTGTTGCTTTGTTTTTTAGATGTTTCAGGAAACACCATACACTTCTCCAGAGTGGCTGTTGGCAATTTACATCCCGCCCATCAGCATAACAAGGCTCCCAGTTCTCCATGGCCTGTCCTGCCTTTCTGGATTTTACACTTTTTTCAGATGGCCCTTTTGACCGGGGGGCAGTGAGACTTCATTGTAGTGCAGATTTCCTTTGCAAGCTTGCTTGGTTGGCCAAAAAGGGCGTATGCGTTTTTTCCTGAATATATTCAGGTAAAAACGCATACGGTCTTTTTGGCCAAGTGCATCACTGTGGACGTTCTGCCTCTTTTCCTATGCTTTACATGCAATTCCAGTCTACCTCCTGAAATCGGTTTCCTGCAATTCTGGCCTGCTTTCAAGTCCTCTTGGCAGCCTTACTTCAGTATATTTTTGGACGATAGCTGTCATTTATAACTCTGCAGGTTTGTGAATTACAGTGCCCCTGAGCTCCTTTCTTTAACTCGCTTTCCTGTGAGCTGGCCGCAACACTGCATGATTGCTTCAGGCCCTAATCTGGTTCCGGCACGGCACGCTGAGCCTTTGGTTAATTCCTCTTCCTGGTGGGAAATGAGAGTTAAATTTCCCCGTCCAGACACCTCCAGCTGATCTCTCATTGGTTCTCCATATTCTTGTTCATCTTCCGCAGAAATTGCAAACTGTGACAAACAGGAGGTTAAAGGCACTGACTCTCCAAGTCGGGAGAGTGTTAGTAAAGCGTCTGGAATGTTGCACCCAAGTACCAGGGGACGGGAACGGAGACATATTTGAACACGTCTCCCGATCACATGGTTGATCATACTCTTGGTTCCACATGCATGTTTTAGCTGAAGGAAGAATCCCTTAAACCTGGAGAGTTGAGACCCGTGGAATGGGTACCATGCAATATGATTTCAAAGGGTCCTCATTTGCTCACTGAACCTATCCAATCCTATCACTGCTGTGTTTCTGCCCCTGTACACACGCTTGATTCTCTTTCGGAGACATAGCAATCCATAGGTTTTAAGATACTTACTAGTCAGGTACATTCTTAGGCGTTTAATATGGGGTGTTGAGTCCATTTCGTTGAACAAGGAGTAGCTCTTGTCTATTCCATATTTGGCTTAAGGAACTTTATCTGTGCTCATTTCAATCTCTGGTTTTATGCAGCACCCCAACTCACCTTTCCCCTTAAGCAAGCATATGTTGGTTTTCTAAATTTGAGACCCTGTTCTGTTTTGTAATCCAGTTCCTGTGTAGCCAAGTTTACATTCCATGTATTAGTGATATCTTATGATGTTTCTTTTTCTGTGTGACTTATTTCAGTTAGAATCATCATACCTGAATCCACTCATTATGCTGCTACGGGCCTGATGACATAGATGTCATTGCTGAGTGATATTGCATTGTACGTAAGTACCACAACTTCTTTATCCATTTTTCACTTTCTGCGATATTGAACTTGTACCGTAAACGAGGTTCTTGTAAACAGAGCCGTCCCAAACTTTGGGGTGGCTGTGTCTTTTTGATTTTCATTTCCCTAAGCTATAGGACCATAAGTGGAAGTGCCCTAGGCTCTGTTGCTTTGTTTTGTAGATGTTTCAGGAAACACCATACACTTCTCCAGAGTGGCTGTTGGCAATTTACATCCCGCCCATCAGCATAACAGTCTCCCAGTTCTCCATGGCCTGTCCTGACTTTTTGGATTTTACACTTTTTTCAGATGGCCCTTTTGACCGGGGGGAAGTGAGATTTCATTGTAGTGCAGATTTCCTTTGCAAGCTTGCTTGGTTGGCCAGAAAGGGCGTATGCGTTTTTTCCTGAATATATTCAGGAAAAAACTCATACGTCCTTTTTGGCCAAGTGCATCATTGTGGACGTTCTGCCTCTTTTCCTATGCTTTAAATGCAATTCCAATGTACCTCCTGAAATCGGTTTCCTGCAATTGTGCCCCGCTTTCAAGTCCTCTTGGCAGCCTTACTTCAGTATATTTTTGGACGATAGCTGTCATTTATAACTCTGCAGGTTTGTGAATTACAGTGCCCCTGAGCTCCTTTCTTCAACTCGCTTTCTTGTGAGCTGGCCGCAACACCGCAGGATTGCTTCAGGCCCTAATCTGGTTCCGGCACGGCACGCTGAGCCTTTGGTTAATTCCTCTTCCTGGTGGGAAATGAGAGTTAAATTTGCCCGTCCAGACACCTCCAGCTAGTCTCTCATTGGTTCTCCCTATTCCTGTTCATCTTCCGCAGAAATTGCAAACTGGGCCAAACAGGAGGTTAAAGGCACTGACTCTCCAAGTCGGGAGAGTGTTAGCAAAGCGTCTGGAATGTTGCACCCGAGTACCAGGGGACGAGAACGGAGACATATTTGAAGACGTCTCCCGATCACACGGTTGATCATACTCTGGGTTCCACATGCATGTTTTAGCTGAAGGAAGAATCCCTTAAACCTGGAGAGTTGAGACCTGTGGAATGGGTACCATGCAATATGACTTCAAAGGGTCTTCATTTGCTCACCGAACCTCTCCAATCCTATCACTGCTGCGTTTATGCCCCTGTTCACACGCTTGATTCTGTTTCGGAGACATAGCAATCCATAGGTTTTACGATACTTACTAGTCAGGTACATTCTTAGGCGTTTAATATGGGGTGTTGAGTCCATTTCGTTGAGCAAGGAGTAGCTCTTGTCTATTCCATATTTGGCTTAAGGAACATTATCTGTGCTCATTTCAATCTCTGGTTTTATGCAGCACCCCAACTCACCTTTCCCCTTAAGCAAGCATATGTTGGTTTTCTAAATTTGAGATCCTGTTCTGTTTTGTAATCCAGTTCCTGTGTAGCCAAGTTTACATTCCGTGTATTAGTGATATCTTATGATGTTTCTTTTTCTGTGTGACTTATTTCAGTTAGAATCATCATACCTGAATCCACTCATTATGCTGCTATGGGCCTGATGACATAGATGTCATTGCTGAGTGATATTGTATTGTACGTAAGTACCACAACTTCTTCATCCATTTTTCACTTTCTGCGATATTGAACTTGTACCGTAAACGAGGTTCTTGTAAACAGAGCCGTCCCAAACTTTGGGGTGGCTGTGTCTTTTTGATTTTCATTGCCCTAAGCTATAGGACCATAAGTGGAAGTGCCCTAGGCTCTGTTGCTTTGTTTTGTAGATGTTTCAGGAAACACCATACACTTCTCCAGAGTGGCTGTTGGCAATTTACATCCCGCCCATCAGCATAACAAGGCTCCCAGTTCTCCATGGCCTGTCCTGCCTTTCTGGATTTTACACTTTTTTCAGATGGCCCTTTTGACCGGGGGGCAGTGAGACTTCATTGTAGTGCAGATTTCCTTTGCAAGCTTGCTTGGTTGGCCAAAAAGGGCGTATGCGTTTTTTCCTGAATATATTCAGGTAAAAACGCATACGGTCTTTTTGGCCAAGTGCATCACTGTGGACGTTCTGCCTCTTTTCCTATGCTTTACATGCAATTCCAGTCTACCTCCTGAAATCGGTTTCCTGCAATTCTGGCCTGCTTTCAAGTCCTCTTGGCAGCCTTACTTCAGTATATTTTTGGACGATAGCTGTCATTTATAACTCTGCAGGTTTGTGAATTACAGTGCCCCTGAGCTCCTTTCTTTAACTCGCTTTCCTGTGAGCTGGCCGCAACACTGCATGATTGCTTCAGGCCCTAATCTGGTTCCGGCACGGCACGCTGAGCCTTTGGTTAATTCCTCTTCCTGGTGGGAAATGAGAGTTAAATTTCCCCGTCCAGACACCTCCAGCTGATCTCTCATTGGTTCTCCATATTCTTGTTCATCTTCCGCAGAAATTGCAAACTGTGACAAACAGGAGGTTAAAGGCACTGACTCTCCAAGTCGGGAGAGTGTTAGTAAAGCGTCTGGAATGTTGCACCCAAGTACCAGGGGACGGGAAGGGAGACATATTTGAACACGTCTCCCGATCACATGGTTGATCATACTCTTGGTTCCACATGCATGTTTTAGCTGAAGGAAGAATCCCTTAAACCTGGAGAGTTGAGACCCGTGGAATGGGTACCATGCAATATGATTTCAAAGGGTCCTCATTTGCTCACTGAACCTATCCAATCCTATCACTGCTGTGTTTCTGCCCCTGTACACACGCTTGATTCTCTTTCGGAGACATAGCAATCCATAGGTTTTAAGATACTTACTAGTCAGGTACATTCTTAGGCGTTTAATATGGGGTGTTGAGTCCATTTCGTTGAACAAGGAGTAGCTCTTGTCTATTCCATATTTGGCTTAAGGAACTTTATCTGTGCTCATTTCAATCTCTGGTTTTATGCAGCACCCCAACTCACCTTTCCCCTTAAGCAAGCATATGTTGGTTTTCTAAATTTGAGACCCTGTTCTGTTTTGTAATCCAGTTCCTGTGTAGCCAAGTTTACATTCCATGTATTAGTGATATCTTATGATGTTTCTTTTTCTGTGTGACTTATTTCAGTTAGAATCATCATACCTGAATCCACTCATTATGCTGCTACGGGCCTGATGACATAGATGTCATTGCTGAGTGATATTGCATTGTACGTAAGTACCACAACTTCTTTATCCATTTTTCACTTTCTGCGATATTGAACTTGTACCGTAAACGAGGTTCTTGTAAACAGAGCCGTCCCAAACTTTGGGGTGGCTGTGTCTTTTTGATTTTCATTTCCCTAAGCTATAGGACCATAAGTGGAAGTGCCCTAGGCTCTGTTGCTTTGTTTTGTAGATGTTTCAGGAAACACCATACACTTCTCCAGAGTGGCTGTTGGCAATTTACATCCCGCCCATCAGCATAACAGTCTCCCAGTTCTCCATGGCCTGTCCTGACTTTTTGGATTTTACACTTTTTTCAGATGGCCCTTTTGACCGGGGGGAAGTGAGATTTCATTGTAGTGCAGATTTCCTTTGCAAGCTTGCTTGGTTGGCCAGAAAGGGCGTATGCGTTTTTTCCTGAATATATTCAGGAAAAAACTCATACGTCCTTTTTGGCCAAGTGCATCATTGTGGACGTTCTGCCTCTTTTCCTATGCTTTAAATGCAATTCCAATGTACCTCCTGAAATCGGTTTCCTGCAATTCTGCCCCGCTTTCAAGTCCTCTTGGCAGCCTTACTTCAGTATATTTTTGGACGATAGCTGTCATTTATAACTCTGCAGGTTTGTGAATTACAGTGCCCCTGAGCTCCTTTCTTCAACTCGCTTTCTTGTGAGCTGGCCGCAACACCGCAGGATTGCTTCAGGCCCTAATCTGGTTCCGGCACGGCACGCTGAGCCTTTGGTTAATTCCTCTTCCTGGTGGGAAATGAGAGTTAAATTTGCCCGTCCAGACACCTCCAGCTAGTCTCTCATTGGTTCTCCCTATTCCTGTTCATCTTCCGCAGAAATTGCAAACTGGGCCAAACAGGAGGTTAAAGGCACTGACTCTCCAAGTCGGGAGAGTGTTAGCAAAGCGTCTGGAATGTTGCACCCGAGTACCAGGGGACGAGAACGGAGACATATTTGAAGACGTCTCCCGATCACACGGTTGATCATACTCTGGGTTCCACATGCATGTTTTAGCTGAAGGAAGAATCCCTTAAACCTGGAGAGTTGAGACCTGTGGAATGGGTACCATGCAATATGACTTCAAAGGGTCTTCATTTGCTCACCGAACCTCTCCAATCCTATCACTGCTGCGTTTATGCCCCTGTTCACACGCTTGATTCTGTTTCGGAGACATAGCAATCCATAGGTTTTACGATACTTACTAGTCAGGTACATTCTTAGGCGTTTAATATGGGGTGTTGAGTCCATTTCGTTGAGCAAGGAGTAGCTCTTGTCTATTCCATATTTGGCTTAAGGAACATTATCTGTGCTCATTTCAATCTCTGGTTTTATGCAGCACCCCAACTCACCTTTCCCCTTAAGCAAGCATATGTTGGTTTTCTAAATTTGAGATCCTGTTCTGTTTTGTAATCCAGTTCCTGTGTAGCCAAGTTTACATTCCGTGTATTAGTGATATCTTATGATGTTTCTTTTTCTGTGTGACTTATTTCAGTTAGAATCATCATACCTGAATCCACTCATTATGCTGCTATGGGCCTGATGACATAGATGTCATTGCTGAGTGATATTGTATTGTACGTAAGTACCACAACTTCTTCATCCATTTTTCACTTTCTGCGATATTGAACTTGTACCGTAAACGAGGTTCTTGTAAACAGAGCCGTCCCAAACTTTGGGGTGGCTGTGTCTTTTTGATTTTCATTGCCCTAAGCTATAGGACCATAAGTGGAAGTGCCCTAGGCTCTGTTGCTTTGTTTTGTAGATGTTTCAGGAAACACCATACACTTCTCCCGAGTGGCTGTTGGCAATTTACATCCCGCCCATCAGCATAACAAGGCTCCCTGTTCTCCAAGGCCTGTCCTGCCTTTCTGGATTTTACACTTTTTTCAGATGGCCCTTTTGACCGGGTGGCAGTGAGACTTCATTGTAGTGCAGATTTCCTTTGCAAGCTTGCTTGGTTGGCCAAAAAGGGCGTATGCGTTTTTTCCTGAATATATTCAGGAAAAAACGCATACGCCCTTTTTGGCCAAGTGCATCATTGTGGACGTTCTGCCTCTTTTCCTATGCTTTACATGCAATTCCAGTCTACCTCCTGAAATCGGTTTCCTGCAATTCTGCCCCGCTTTCAAGTCCTCTTGGCAGCGTTACTTCAGTATATTTTTGGACGATAGCTGTCATTTATAACTCTGCAGGTTTGTGAATTACAGTGCCCCTGAGCTCCTTTCTTCAACTCGCTTTCTTGTGAGCTGGCCGCAACACCGCAGGATTGCTTCAGGCCCTAATCTGGTTCCGGCACGGCACGCTGAGCCTTTGGTTAATTCCTCTTCCTGGTGGGAAATGAGAGTTAAATTTGCCCGTCCAGACACCTCCAGCTAGTCTCTCATTGGTTCTCCCTATTCCTGTTCATCTTCCGCAGAAATTGCAAACTGGGCCAAACAGGAGGTTAAAGGCACTGACTCTCCAAGTCGGGAGAGTGTTAGTAAAGTGTCTGGAATGTTGCACCCGAGTACCAGGGGACGAGAACGGAGACATATTTGAAGACGTCTCCCGATCACATGGTTGATCATACTCTGGGTTCCACATGCATGTTTTAGCTGAAGGAAGAATCCCTTAAACCTGGAGAGTTGAGACCCGTGGAATGGGTACCATGCAATATGACTTCAAGGGGTCCTCACTTGCTCAGCGAAACTCTCCAATCCTATCACTGCTGTGTTTATGCCCCTGTACACATGCTTGATTCTCTTTCGGAGACATATAAATCCATAGGTTTTAAGATTCTTACTAGTCAGGTATATTCTTAGGCGTTTAATATGGTGTGTTGAGTCCACTTCGTTGAGCAAGGAGTAGCTCTTGTCTATTCCATATTTGGCTTATGGAACGGTATCTGTGCTAATTTCAATCTCTGGTTTTATGCAGCACCCCAACTCACCTTTCCCCTTAAGGAAGCATAAGTTGGTTTTCTACATTTGAGACCCTGTTCTGTTTTGTAATTCAGTTCCTGTGTAGCCAAGTTTACATTCCGTGTAGTAGTGATATCTTATGATGTTTCTTTTTCTGTGTGACTTATTTTACTTAGAATCATCGTACCTGAATCCACTTATTATGCTGCTACGGGCCTGATGACATAGATTTCATTGCTGAGTGATATTGCATTGTACGTAAGTACCACAACTTCTTTATCCATTTTTCACTTTCTGTGATATTGAACTTGTACCGTAAACGAGGTTCTTGTAAACAGAACCGTCCCAAACATTGGGGTGGCTGTGTGTTTTTGATTTTAATTTCCCTAAGCTATAGGACCATAAGTGGAAGTGCCCTAGGCTCTGTTGCTTTGTTTTTTAGATGTTTCAGGAAACACCATACACTTCTCCAGAGTGGCTGTTGGCAATTTACATCCCGCCCATCAGCATAACAAGGCTCCCAGTTCTCCATGGCCTGTCCTGCCTTTCTGGATTTTACACTTTTTTCAAATGGCCCTTTTGACCGGGTGGCAGTGAGACTTCATTGTAGTGCAGATTTCCTTTGCAAGCTTACTTGGTTGGCCAAAAAGGGCGTATGCGTTTTTTCCTGAATATATTCAGGAAAAAACGCATACGCCCTTTTTGGCCAAGTGCATCATTGTGGACGTTCTGCCTCTTTTCCTATGCTTTACATGCAATTCCAGTCTACCTCCTGAAATCGGTTTCCTGCAATTCTGCCCCGCTTTCAAGTCCTCTTGGCAGCCTTACTTCAATATATTTTTGGACGATAGCTGTCATTTATAACTCTGCAGGTTTGTGAATGACAGTGCCCCTGAGCTCCTTTCTTCAACTCGCTTTCTTGTGAGCTGGCCGCAACACCGCAGGATTGCTTCAGGCCCTAGTGTGGTTCCGGCATGGCACGCTGAGCCTTTGGTTAATTCCTCTTCCTGGTGGGAAATGAGTGTTAAATATGCCTGTCCAGACACCTACCTCACTCTCAACCCCCTGGTGATGTGGGTCCTCTGGTTTGTGGCCACCTTTGCTGGGTTCCTCACCTTTCGATGATGTGGCCCCACTAGTGTGGGGACACTCCTGCCTGCTTCTCATCCACGTGGTTATGCGGACCCCCTGGTGAGAGTCTGTTCCTGGCTGTGTTCCTCAGCCTTCTGTGAGGGAGACCCTCTGCTGATAGGTCACTCCTGCATGGCTGGCACACAATGCCTTGGTGAAGTCAGCTGTGTGGTGGCAGTTGGAGCGTGCTGGGAATCTCCGCCCCCCGGTGATGAGGGCCCTCTGACGTCAGGCCCTAACTGCTGGGCTCCCCAACTTTTCTTAGTGAGCCCAGTGATGCTCGGGCACTCCTCTTAGGTTCCCATCTCCATGGGGATGTGGGCCTTCTGCTCTGACGTTCCAACGGCTGGGTTGATCACAGTTTCATGATGTGGGCTCTCTGGTGTTAGTTCACTGTGGCCTGGATCCCATAGCCTCTGTGTTCTTGGCCGCCTGCTGGAAGGTTCCAACTGCTGGATTCCTCACTTTTTTAATTTTTTAGGCCCTCTGTTGTGAGGATCCTCCTGCCTGCCTCACTCCCAGTCCCTTCGTGATGTGTGTCCTCTGGTTTGAGGCCACATGTGCTGGGTTCCTCACCTTTCGATGATGTGGGACCAATGGTCTTAGGAGACTCCTGCCTGGTTCACATCCCCTTGGTGATGTGGGCCCTCTGTTGAGAGTCTGATCCTGGCTGGGTTCTTCACCCATCTGTGAGGTGGGCCGTCTGCTGTGAGGTCACTCCTCCCTGGCTTGCTCACCTCGCCTTGTGGACATGAGCCCTCTGGTGGCACTTGGAGCCTGCTGGGAGCCTCCTCCCCTCGGTGATGAGGGCCCTCTGGCGTCAGGCCCTAAGAGCTGTGCTCCCCACATTTCGTGATGTGCGACCCAGTGGTGCGAGGACACTCCATCCAGGTTCACATCCCCATTGGGATGTGGGCCTTCTGCTCTGAGGTCCCAACGCCTGGGTTGCTCACAGTTTCATGATGTGGGCTCTCTGCTATTAGTTCACTCCTGCCTGCATCCCATAGCTTCTGTGCTCTCGGCTGCCTGCTGGGAGGTTCCAACTGCTGGATTCCTCACCTTTCTTATTCTTTGGGCCCTCTGTTTTTAGGCTACTCCTGCCTGCCTCACTCCCATTCCCTTTGTGATATGTGTCCTCTGATTTGAGGCCACATGTGCTGGGTTCCGCACCTTTCAATGATGTGGCCCCACTGGAGGGAAGACAGTCCTGACTGGTTCCCATCCCCTTGCTGATGTGGGCCCTCAGGTGAGAGTCTGATCCTGGCTGGGTTCCTCACCCTTCTGTGAGGTGGGCCCTCTGCTGTGAGGTCAATCATGCCTGTCTGGCACAAGTCACCTTGGCGACGTGGGCCCTCTGGTGGCAGTTGGAGTGTGCTGGGATCCTCCTCCCCTCGGTGATGAGGGCCCTCTTGCCTTAGGCCATAACTGCTGGGCTCCCCACATTTTCTGATGTGCGCCAAGTGAGTGAGGACACTCTTGCCAGGTTCGCATCCCCATGGGGATATGGGCCTTCTGCTCTGAGGTCAAAACGGCTGGCTTGCTCACAGTACCATGATGTGGGCCCTCTGCTGTGAGTTCACTCCGGCAAGGATCCCTTATCATCGGTGCTCTGAGCCGCCTGCTGGGAGGTTCCAACTGCTGGATTCCTCAACTTTTTTATTCTATGTGCCCTCTGTTGTGAGGCTCCTCCTGCCTGCCTCGCTGCCAGCCCCTTGGTGATGACTGTCCTATAGCTTGAGGCCACATGTGCTGCGTTCCTCACCTTTCGATGATGTGGCCCCACTCGTGTGAGGACACTCCTGCCTGGTTACCATCCCCTTGGTGAGGTGGGCCCTCTGGCCAGAGTCTAATCCTGGCTGGGTTCCTCAACGTTCTGTGAGGTAGGCCCTCTGCTGTGAGGTCACTCCTGACTGGCTGGCACACGTCACCTTGGAGACGTGAGCCCTCTGGTGGCAGTTGGAGCGTGCAGGGTGCCTCCTCCTCTCAGTGATGACGGCCCTCTGGCGTCAGGCCCTAAATGGTGGGCTCCCCACATTTTCTGATGTGCGCCCAGTGGTGCGAGGACACTCCAGCCAGATTCCCATTCCCATGGGGATGTGGGCCTTCTGCTCTGTGGTCCCAACGCCTGGGTTGCTCACAGTTTTATGATGTTGGCCCTCTGCTGTGAGTTCACTGTGGCCTGGATCCCATAGCCTCGGTGTTCTGAGCTGCCTGCTGGAAGGTCTAAATGCTGGAATCCTCACGTATTTTATATTATGTGTCCTGTGTTGTGAGGCTACTCCTGCCTGCCTCACTCCAAGGCCCTTTGTGATGTGGGTCCTCTGGTTTGAGGACACATGTGCTGGGTTCCTCACGTTAAGATGATGAGGCCCCACTGGTGTGAGGATAATCCTGACTGGTTCCCATCCCCTTTGTGATGTGGGCCCTCTGGTGAGAGTCTGATCCTGGCTGGGTTCCTCAACCATCTGTGAGGTGGGCCCTCTACTATCAGGTAACTCTTGCCTGGCTTGCTCACCTCGCCTTGTTGACATGAGCCCTCTGGTGGCACTTGGACCCTGCTGGGAGCCTCCTCACCTCTGTGATGAGGGCCCTCTGATGTCAAGCCCTAACTGCTGGGCTCCCCAACTTTTCTTAGTGAGCCCAGTGATGCTCGGGCACTCCTCTTAGGTTCCCATCTCCATGGGGATGTGGGCCTTCTGCTCTGACGTTCCAACGGCTGGGTTGATCACAGTTTCATGATGTGGGCTCTCTGGTGTTAGTTCACTGTGGCCTGGATCCCATAGCCTCTGTGCTCTTGGCCGCCTGCTGGAAGGTTCCAACTGCTGGATTCCTCACTTTTTTAATTTTTAGGCCCTCTGTTGTGAGGATCCTCCTGCCTGCCTCACTCCCAGTCCCTTCGTGATGTGTGTCCTCTGGTTTGAGGCCACATGTGCTGGGTTCCTCACCTTTCGATGATGTGGGACCAATGGTCTTAGGAGACTCCTGCCTGGTTCGCATCCCCTTGGTGATGTGGGCCCTCTGTTGAGAGTCTGATCCTGGCTGGGTTCTTCACCCATCTGTGAGGTGGGCCGTCTGCTGTGAGGTCACTCCTCCCTGGCTTGCTCACCTCGCCTTGTGGACATGAGCCCTCTGGTGGCACTTGGAGCCTGCTGGGAGCCTCCTCCCCTCGGTGATGAGGGCCCTCTGGCATCAGGCCCTAACGGCTGGGCTCCCCACATTTTGTGATGTGCGCCCAGTGGTTCGAAGACACTCCATCCAGGTTCACATACCCATTGGGATGTGGGCCTTCTGTTCTGAGGTCCCAACGGCTGGGTTGTTCACAGTTTCATGATGTGGGCTCTCTGCTGTTAGTTCACTCTGGCCTGGATGCCATAGCCTCTGTGCTCTGGGCCGCCTGCTGGAAGGTTCCAACTGCTCGATTCCTCAACTTTTGTATTCTATGGGGCCTGTGTTGCGATGCTCCTCCTGCCTGCCTCACTCGCATCCCCTTTGTGATGTGGGTCCTCTGGTTTGAGGCCACATATGCTGGGTTCCGCAACTTTCAATGATGTGGCCCCACTGGTGTGAGGACACTCCTGCCTGGTTCCCATCCCCTTGGTGATGTGGGCCTTCTGGTGACAGTCTTATCCTGGCTGGGTTCCTCACTCTTCTGTGAGGTAGGCCCTCTGCTGTGAGGTCAATCCTACCTGACTTGCACACATCACCTTGGTGACGTGGGCCCTCTGTTGGCACATGGAACCTGCTGGGAGCCTCCTGCCCTCGGTGATGACAGCCCTCTAGCATCAGGCCCTAACTGCTGGGCTCCCCACGTTTTCTGATGTGAGCCCAGTGATGCCAGGACACTCCTGTCAGGTTCCCATCCCCATGGGGATGTGGGCTTTCTGCTCTGAGGTCCCAACGCCTGGGTTGCTCACAGTTTCATGATGTGGGCTCTCTGCTGTTAGTTCACTCCTGCCTGCATCCCATAGCTTCTGTGCTCTCGGCCGCCTGCTGGGAGGTTCCAAATGCTGGATTCCTCACCTTTTTTATTCTTTGGGCCCTCTGTTTTTAGGCTACTCCTACCTGCCTCACTCCCATCCCCTTTGTGATGTATGTCCTCTGATATGAGGCTGCATGTGCTGGGTTCCTCACCTTTCGATGATGTGGCCCCACTGGTGAGAGGACAGTCCTGACTGGTTCCCATCCCCTTGGTGTTGTGGGCCCTCTGGCAAGAGTCTCATCCTACCTCGGTTCCTCACCCTTCTGTGAGATAGGCCCTCTGTTGTGAGGTCACTACTGCCTGGCTGGCGCATGCCACCTTGTAGACGTGGGCCCTCTGTTGGCAGTTGGAACCTGCTGGGAGTCTCCTCCCCTCAGTTATGAGGGCCCCCTGGCGTCAGGCCCTAACTGCTGGGCTCCTAACATTTTCTGATATGTGCTAAGTGGTGCGAAGCCACTCCTGCCAGGTTCCCATCCCAATGGGGATGTGGGCCTTCTGTTCTGAGGTCCCAACGGCTGGGCTGCTCACAGGTTCATGATGTGGGCCCTCTGCTGTGAGTTCACTGCGGCCTGGATCCCATAGCCTCGGTGCTCTGGGCCGCTTGCTGGGAGGTTCCAACTGCTGGATTCCTCAACTTTTATATTCTATGGACCCTGTGTTGTGAGGCCGGTCCTGCCAGCCTCATTCCGAACCCCTTGGTGATGTGGTTCCTCTGGTTTGAGGCTACATGTGCTGGGATCCTCACCTTTCGATGATGTTGTCCCACTGATGTGGGGACACTCCTGCCTGATTCCCTTCCCCTTGGTGATGTGGGCCCTCTGGTGAGAGTCTGATCCTGGCTGTGTTCCTCACCCTTCTGTGAGGTGGGGCCTCTGCTGTGAGGTCACTCCTGCCGGGCTGGCACACATCGCCTTGGTGACGTTGGCCCTCTGGTGGCAGCTGGAGCCTGCTGGGAGCCTCCTCCCCTCGGTGATGAGTGCCCTCTAGCGTCAGGCCCTAACTTCTGAGCACCCCACGTTTTCTGATGTGAGCCCAGTGATGCCAGGACACTCCTGTCATGTTCCCATCACCATGGGGATGTGGGCCTTCTGCTCTGAGGTCCCAATGTCTGGGTTGCTCACAGTTTCATGATGTGGGCTGTCTGGTGTTAGTTCACTCTGGCCTGGATCCCCTAGCCTCTGTGATCTGGGCCGCCTGCTGGGAGGTTGCAACTGCTGGATTCCTCACCTTCCTTATTTTTGGGCCCTCTGTTGTGAGGCTCCTCCTGCCTGCCTCACCCCCAGCCCCTTGGTGATGCGTCTCCTATGGTTTGAAGCCACGTGTTCTGGGTTCCTCACCTTTAGATGATGTGGCCCTACTCATGTGAGGACACTCCTGCCTGGTTCCAATCCATTTGGTGATGTGGGCCCTCTGGTGCGAGTCTGATCCTGACTGGGTTCGTCACACTTCTCTGAGGTGGGCCCTCTGCTGTGAGGTCATTCGTGCCTGGTTGGCACACATCGCCTTGGCCACGTCAGCCCTCTGGTGGCGGTTGGAGCCTGCTGGGAGCCTCCTTCCCTTGGTGATGAGGGTCCTCTGGCGTCAGGCTGTAACTGCTGGTCTCCCAAAATTTTCTGATACGTTTTCAGTGGTGCGAGGACACTCCTACCAGATTTATATCCCCATGGGGATGTGGGCCTCCTGCTCTGAGGTCCCAATGGCTGGGTTGCTCAGTTTCATGACATGGGCCCTCTTCTGTGAGTTCACTGTGGCCTGGATCCCATAGCCTCGGTGCTCTGGGTCCCCTGCTGGGAGGTTCCAACTGCTGGATTCCTCACTTTTTTATTCTATGGGCCCAGTGTTGTGAGGCTACTCCTGCCTGCCTCACTCCGAGGCCCTTAGTGATGTGGGTCCTCTGGTTTGAGGACACATGTGCTGAGTACCTCACCTTTCGATGATGTGGCCCCACTGGTGTGAAGACACTCCTGCCTGGTTCCCATCCCCTTGGTGATGTGGGCACTATGGTGAGACTCTGATGTTGGCTGGGTTTCTCACCCTTCTGTGAGGTGGGATCTCTGCTGTGAGGTAACTCCTGCCTGGCTTGCTCACGTTGCCTTGACAACATGAGCCCTCAGGTGGCAGTTGGAGCCTGCTGGGAATCTCCTCCCCTCGGTTATGAGAGCTCTGGATAAAACACATATGCCCTTTTTTGCCAAGTGCATTATTTTCCAAGTTCTGTCTCTTTTCCTATGCTTTAAATGCAATTCCTATCTACCTCCTGAAATCGGTTTCCTGCAATTCTGCCCCGCTTTCGAGTCCTCTTGGCGGCCTTACTTCAATATATTTTTGGACGATAGCTGTCATTTATAACTCTGCAGGTTTGTGAATGACAGTGCCCCTGAGCTTCTTTCTTCAACTTGCTTTCTTGTGAGCTGGCCGCAACACCGCACGATTGCTTCAGGCCCTAGTGTGGTTCCGGCACTGCACTCTGAGCCTTTGGTTAATTACACTTCCTGGTGGGAAATGAGAGTTAAATTTGCCCGTCCAGACACCTCCAGCTAGTCTCTCATTGGTTCTCCCTTTTCCTGTTCATTTTCCGCAGAAATTGCAAACTGGGCCAAACAGGAGGTTAAAGGCACTGACTCTCCAAGTGGGGAGAGTGTTAGTAAAGCGTCTGGAATGTTGCACCCAAGTACCGGAGGACGAAAACTGAGACACATTGGAACACGTTTCCTGATCACACGGTGGATCATACTCTGGGTTCCACATGCATGTTTTAGCTGAAGGAAGAATCCCTTAAACCTGGAGAGTTGAGACCCATGGAATGGGTACCATGCAATATGACTTCAAAGGGTCTGCATTTGCTAACCGATCCTCACCAATCCTTTCACTGCTGCGTTTATTGCGCTGTACACACGCTTGATTCTCTTTCGGAGACATATAAATCCATAGGTTTTAAGATTCTTACTAGTCAGGTATATTCTTAGGCGTTTAATATGGGGTGTTGAGTCCACTTCGTTGAGCAAGGAGTAGCTCTTGTCTATTACATATTTGGCTTATGGAACGGTATCTGTGCTAATTTCAATCTCTGGTTTTATGCAGCACCCCAACTCACCTTTCCCCTTAAGCAAGCATAAGTTGGTTTTCTACATTTGAGACCCTGTTCTGTTTTGTAATTCAGTTCCTGTGTAGCCAAGTTTACATTCCGTGTAGTAGTGATATCTTATGATGTTTCTTTTTCTGTGTGACTTATTTCACTTAGAATCATCGTACCTGAATCCACTCATTATGCTGCTACGGGCCTGATGACATAGATTTCATTGCTGAGTGATATTGCATTGTACGTAAGTACCACAAATTCTTTATCCATTTTTCGCTTTCTGTGATATTGAACTTGTACCGTAAACGAGGTTCTTGTAAACAGAGCCGTCCCAAACTTTGGGGTGGCTGTGTCTTTTTGATTTTAATTTCCCAAAGCTATAGGACCATAAGTGGAAGTGCCCTAGGCTCTGTTGCTTTGTTTTGTAGATGTTTCAGGAAACACCATACACTTCTCCAGAGTGGCTGTTGGCAATTTACATCCCGCCCATCAGCATAACAAGGCTCCCAGTTCTCCATGGCCTGTCCTGCCTTTGTCGATTTTACACTTTTTTCAGATGGCCCTTTTGACCGGGGGGCACTGAGGCTTCATTGTAGTGCAGATTTCCTTTGCAAGCTTGCTTGGTTGGCCAAAAAGGACGTATGCGTTTTTTCCTGAATATATTCAGGAAAAAACGCATACGCCCTTTTTGGCCAAGTGCAGCATTGTGGACGTTCTGCCTCTTTTCCTATGCTTTACATGCAATTCCAGTCTACCTCCTGAAATCGGTTTCCTGCAATTCTGCCCCGCTTTCAAGTCCTCTTGGCAGCCTTACTCCAATATATTTTTGGACGATAGCTGTCATTTATAACTCTGCAGGTTTGTGAATGACAGTGCCCCTGAGCTACTTTCTTCAACTCGCTTTCTTGTGAGCTGGCCGCAACACCGCAGGATTGCTTCATGCCCTAGTGTGGTTCCGGCACCGCACGCTGAGCCTTTGGTTAATTCCTCTTCCTGGTGGGAAATGAGAGTTAAATTTGCCCGTCCAGACACCTCCAGCTAGTCTCTCATTGGTTCTCCCTATTCCTGTTCATCTTCCGCAGAAATTGCAAACTGGGCCAAACAGGAGGTTAAAGGCACTGACTCTCCAAGTGGGGAGAGTGTTAGTAAAGCGTCTGGAATGTTGCACCCGAGTACCAGGGGACGAGAACGGAGACATATTTGAAGACGTCTCCCGATCACACGGTTGATCATACTCTGGGTTCCACATGCATGTTTTAGCTGAAGGAAGAATCCCTTAAACCTGGAGAGTTGAGACCCGTGGAATGGGTACCATGCAATATGACTTCAAAGGGTCTTCATTTGCTCACCGAACCTCTCCAATCCTATCACTGCTGCGTTTATGCCCCTGTACACACGCTTGATTCTCTTTCGGAGACATAGCAATCCATAGGTTTTACGATACTTACTAGTCAGGTACATTCTTAGGCGTTTAATATGGGGTGTTGAGTCCATTTCGTTGAGCAAGGAGTAGCTCTTGTCTATTCCATATTTGGCTTAAGGAACTTTATCTGTGCTCATTTCAATCTCTGGTTTTATGCAGCACCCCAACTCACCTTTCCCCTTAAGCAAGCATATGTTGGTTTTCTAAATTTGAGACCCTGTTCTGTTTTGTAATCCAGTTCCTGTGTAGCCAAGTTTACATTCGGTGTATTAGTGATATCTTATGATGTTTCTTTTTCTGTGTGACTTATTTCAGTTAGAATCATCATACCTGAATGCACTCATTATGCTGCTACGGGCCTGATGACATAGATGTCATTGCTGAGTGATATTGCATTGTACGTAAGTACCACAACTTCTTCATCCATTTTTCACTTTCTGCGATATTGAACTTGTACCGTAAACGAGGTTCTTGTAAACAGAGCCGTCCCAAACTTTGGGGTGGCTGTGTCTTTTTGATTTTAATTTCCCTAAGCTATAGGACCATAAGTGGAAGTGCCCTAGGCTCTGTTGCTTTGTTTTTTAGATGTTTCAGGAAACACCATACACTTCTCCCGAGTGGCTGTTGGCAATTTACATCCCGCCCATCAGCATAACAAGGCTCCCTGTTCTCCAAGGCCTGTCCTGCCTTTCTGGATTTTACACTTTTTTCAGATGGCCCTTTTGACCGGGGGGAAGTGAGACTTCATTGTAGTGCAGATTTCATTTGCAAGCTTGCTTGGTTGGCCAAAAAGTGCATATGCGTTTTTTCCTGAATATATTCAGGAAAAAACGCATACGCCCTTTTTGGCCAAGTGCATCATTGTGGACGTTCTGCCTCTTTTCCTATGCTTTAAATGCAATTCCAATCTACCTCCTGAAATCGGTTTCCTGCAATTCTGCCCCGCTTTCAAGTCCTCTTGGCAGCCTTACTTCAGTATATTTTTGGACGATAGCTGTTATTTATAACTCTGCAGGTTTGTGAATTACAGTGCCCCTGAGCTCCTTTCTTCAACTCGCTTTCTTGTGAGCTGGCCGCAACACCGCAGGATTGCTTCAGGCCCTAATCTGGTTCCGGCACGGCACGCTGAGCCTTTGGTTAATTCCTCTTCCTGGTGGGAAATGAGAGTTAAATTTGCCCGTCCAGACACCTCCAGCTAGTCTCTCATTGGTTCTCCCTATTCCTGTTCATTTTCCGCAGAAATTGCAAACTGGGACAAACAGGAGGTTAAAGGCACTGACTCTCCAAGTGGGGAGAGTGTTAGTAAAGCGTCTGGAATGTTGCACCCAAGTACCAGGGGACGAAAACTGAGACACATTTGAACACGTTTACTAATCACACGGTGGATCATAATCTGGGTTCCACATGCATGTTTTAGCTGAAGGAAGAATCGCTTAAACCTGGAGAGTTGAGACCCATGGAATGGGTACCATGCAATATGACTTCAAAGGGTTTGCATTTGCTCACCGATCCTCACCAATCCTATCACTGCTGCGTTTATGCCGCTGTACACACGCTTGATTCTCTTTCGGAGACATATAAATCCATAGGTTTTAAGATTCTTACTAGTCAGGTATATTTTAGGCGATTAATATGGGGTGTTGAGTCCACTTCGTTGAGCAAGGAGTAGCTCTTTTCTATTACATATTTGGCTTATGGAACGGTATCTGTGCTAATTTCAATCTCTGGTTTTATGCAGCACCCCAACTCACCTTTCCCCTTAAGGAAGCATAAGTTGGTTTTCTACATTTGAGACCCTGTTCTGTTTTGTAATTCAATTCCTGTGTAGCCAAGTTTACATTCCGTGTAGTAGTGATATCTTATGATGTTTCTTTTTCTCTGTGACTTATTTCACTTAGAATCATCGTACCTGAATCCACTCGTCATGCTGCTACGGGCCTGATGACATAGATTTCATTGCTGAGTGATATTGCATTGTACGTAAGTACCACAACTTCTTTATCCATTTTTCACTTTCTGTGATATTGAACTTGTACTGTAAACGAGGTTCTTGTAAACAGAGCCGTCCCAAACTTTGGGGTGGCTGTGTCTTTTTGATTTTAATTTCCCTAAGCTATAGTACCATAAGTGGAAGTGTCCTAGGCTCTGTTGCTTTGTTTTTAAGATGTTTCAGGAAACACCATACACTTCTCCAGAGTGGCTGTTGGCAATTTACATCCCGCCCATCAGCATAAGAAGGTTCCCAGTTCTCCATGGCCTGTCCTGCATTTCTGGATTTTACACTTTTTTCAGATGGCCCTTTTGACCGGGGGGCAGTGAGAGTTCATTGTAGTGTAGATTTCTTTTGCAAGCTTGCTTGGTTGGCCAAAAAAGATGTATGCGTTTTTTCCTGAATATATTCAGGAAAAAACGCATACGCCCTTTTTGGCCAAGTGCATCATTGTGGACGTTCTGCCTCTTTTCCTATGCTTTATATGCAATTCCAGTCTACCTCCTGAAATCGGTTTCCTGCAGTTCTGCCCCGCTTTCAAGTCCTCTTGGCAGCCTTACTTCAAAATATTTTTGGACGATAGCTGTCATTTATAACTCTGCAGGTTTGTGAATGACAGTGCCCCTGAGCTCCTTTCTTCAACTCGCTTTCTTGTGAGCTGGCCGCAACACCGCAGCATTGCTTCAGGCCCTAGTGTGGTTCCGGCACTGCACTCTGAGCCTTTGGTTAATTCCCCTTCCTGGTGGGAAATGAGAGTTAAATTTGCCCGTCCAGACACCTCCAGCTAGTCTCTCATTGGTTCTCCCTATTCCTGTTCATTTTCCGCAGAAATTGAAAACTGGGCCAAACAGGAGGTTAAAGGCACTGACTCTCCAAGTGGGGAGAGTGTTAGTAAAGCGTCTGGAATGTTGCACCCGAGTACCAGGGGACGAAAACTGAGACACCTTTGAACACGTTTCCCGATCACACGGTGGATCATACTCTGGGTTCCACATGCATGTTTTAGCTGAAGGAAAAATCCCTTAAACCTGGAGAGTTGAGACCCATGGAATGGGTACCATGTAATATGACTTCAAAGGGTCTGCATTTGCTCGCCGATCCTCACCAATCCTATCACTGCTGCGTTTGTGCCGCTGTACACACGCTTGATTCTCTTTCGGAGACATATAAATCCATAGGTTTTAAGATTCTTACTAGTCAGGTATATTCTTAGGCGTTTAATATGGTGTGTTGAGTCCACTTCGTTGAGCAAGGAGTAGCTCTTGTCTATTCCATATTTGGCTTATGGAACGGTATCTGTGCTAATTTCAATCTCTGGTTTTATGGAGCACCCCAACTCACCTTTCCCCTTAAGGAAGCATAAGTTGGTTTTCTACATTTGATACCCTGTTCTGTTTTGTAATTCAGTTCCTGTGTAGCCAAGTTTACATTCCGTGTAGTAGTGATATCTTATGATGTTTCTTTTTCTGTGTGACTTATTTCACTTAGAATCATCGTACCTGAATCCACTCATTATGCTGCTACGGGCCTGATGACATAGATTTCATTGCTGAGTGATATTGCATTGTACGTAAGTACCACAACTTCTTTATCCATTTTTCACTTTCTGTGATATTGAACTTGTACTGTAAACGAGGTTCTTGTAAACAGAGCCGTCCCAAACATTGGGGTGGCTGTGCGTTTTTGATTTTAATTTCCATAAGCTATAGGACCATAAGTGGAAGTGCCCTAGGCTCTGTTGCTTTGTTTTGTAGATGTTTCAGGAAACACCATACACTTCTCCAGAGTGGCTGTTGGCAATTTACATCCCGCCCATCAGCATAACAAGGCTCCCAGTTCTCCATGGCCTGTCCTGCCTTTCTGGATTTTACACATTTTTCAGATGGCCCTTTTGACCGGGGTGCAGTGAGACTTCATTGTAGTGCAGATTTCCTTTGCAAGCTTACTTGGTTGGCCAAAAAGGGCGTATGCGTTTTTTCCTGAATATATTCAGGAAAAAACGCATACGCCCTTTTTGGCCAAGTGCATCATTGTGGACGTTCTGCCTCTTTTCCTATGCTTTACATGCAATTCCAGTCTACCTCCTGAAATCGGTTTCCTGCAATTCTGCACCGCTTTCAACTCCTCTTGGCAGCCTTACTTCAATATATTTTTGGACGATAGCTGTCATTTATAACACTGCAGGTTTGTGAATGACAGTGCCCCTGAGCTCCTTTCTTCAACTCGCTTTCTTGTGAGCTGGCCGCAACACCGCAGGATTGTTTCAGGCCCTAGTGTGGTTCCGGCACGGCACGCTGAGCCTTTGGTTAATTCCTCTTCCTGGTGGGAAATGAGAGTTAAATTTGCCCGTGCAGACACCTCCAGCTAGTCTCTCATTGGTTCTCCCTATTCCTGTTCATTTTCCGCAGAAATTGCAAACTGGGCCAAACAGGAGGTTAAAGGCACTGACTCTCCAAGTGTGGAGAGTGTTAGTAAAGCGTCTGGAATGTTGCACCCGAGTACCAGGGGACGATAACTGAGACACCTTTGAACACATTTCCCAATCACACGGTGGATCATATTCTGGGTTCCACATGCATGTTTTAGCTGAAGGAAGAATCCCTTAAACCTGGAGAGTTGAGACCCATGGAATGGGTACCATGCAATATGACTTCAAAGGGTCTGCATTTGCTCACCGATCCTCACCAATCCTATCACTGCTGCGTTTATGCCGCTGTACACAAGCTTGATTCTCTTTCGGAGACATATAAATCCATAGGTTTTAAGATTCTTACTAGTCAGGTATATTCTTAGGCGTTTAATATGGGGTGTTGAGTCCACTTCGTTGAGCAAGGAGTAGCTCTTGTCTATTACATATTTGGCTTATGGAACGGTATCTGTGCTAATTTCAATCTCTGGTTTTATGCAGCACCCCAACTCACCTTTCCCCTTAAGCAAGCATAAGTTGGTTTTCTACATTTGAGACCCTGTTCTGTTTTGTAATTCAGTTCCTGTGTAGCCAAGTTTACATTCCGTGTAGTAGTGATATCTTATGATGTTTCTTTTTCTGTGTGACTTATTTCACTTAGAATCATCGTACCTGAATCCACTCATTATGCTGCTACGGGCCTGATGACATAGATTTCATTGCTGAGTGATATTGCATTGTACGTAAGTACCACAAATTCTTTATCCATTTTTCGCTTTCTGTGATATTGAACTTGTACCGTAAATGAGGTTCTTGTAAACAGAGCCGTCCCAAACTTTGGGGTGGCTGTGTCTTTTTGATTTTAATTTCCCTAAGCTATAGGACCATAAGTGGAAGTGCCCTAGGCTCTGTTGCTTTGTTTTGTAGATGTTTCAGGAAACACCATACACTTCTCCAGAGTGGCTGTTGGCAATTTACATCCCGCCCATCAGCATAACAAGGCTCCCAGTTCTCCATGGCCTGTCCTGCCTTTCTGGATTTTACACTTTTTTCAGATGGCCCTTTTGACCGGGGGGCAGTGAGACTTCATTGTAGTGCAGATTTCCTTTGCAAGCTTGCTTGGTTGGCCAAAAAGGGCGTATGCGTTTTTTCCTGAATATATTCAGGAAAAAACGCATACGCCCTTTTTGGCCAAGTGCATCATTGTGGACGTTCTGCCTCTTTTCCTGTGCTTTACATGCAATTCCAGTCTACCTCCTGAAATCGGTTTCCTGCAATTCTGCCCCGCTTTCAAGTCCTCTTGGCAGCCTTGCTCCAATATATTTTTGGACGATAGCTGCCATTTATAACTCTGCATGTTTGTGAATGACAGTGCCCCTGAGCTCCTTTCTTCAACTCGCTCTCTTGTGAACTGGCCGCAACACCGCAGGATTGCTTCATGCCCTAGTGTGGTTCCGGCACCGCACGCTGAGCCTTTGGTTAATTCCTCTTCCTGGTGGGAAATGAGAGTTAAATTTGCCCGTCCAGACACCTCCAGCTAGTCTCTCATTGGTTCTCCCTATTCCTGTTCATTTTCCGCAGAAATTGCAAACTGGGCCAAACAGGAGGTTAAAGGCACTGACTCTCCAAGTGGGGAGAGAGTAAGTAAAGCGTCTGGAATGTTGCACCCGAGTACCAGGGGACGAAACCTGAGACACCTTTGAACACGTTTCCCAATCACACGGTGGATCATACTCTGGGTTCCACATGCATGTTTTAGCTGAAGGAAGAATCCCTTAAACCTGGAGAGTTGAGACCCATGGAATGGGTACCATGCAATATGGCTTCAAAGAGTATGCATTTGCTCACCGATCCTCACCAATCCTTTCACTGCTGCGTTTATTGCGCTGTACACACGCTTGATTCTCTTTCGGAGACATATAAATCCATAGGTTTTAAGATTCTTACTAGTCAGGTATATTCTTAGGCGTTTAATATGGGGTGTTGAGTCCACTTCGTTGAGCAAGGAGTAGCTCTTGTCTATTACATATTTGGCTTATGGAACGGTATCTGTGCTAATTTCAATCTCTGGTTTTATGCAGCACCCCAACTCACCTTTCCCCTTAAGCAAGCATAAGTTGGTTTTCTACATTTGAGACCCTGTTCTGTTTTGTAATTCAGTTCCTGTGTAGCCAAGTTTACATTCCGTGTAGTAGTGATATCTTATGATGTTTCTTTTTCTGTGTGACTTATTTCACTTAGAATCATCGTACCTGAATCCACTCATTATGCTGCTACGGGCCTGATGACATAGATTTCATTGCTGAGTGATATTGCATTGTACGTAAGTACCACAACTTCTTTATCCATTTTTCGCTTTCTGCGATATTGAACTTGTACCGTAAACGAGGTTCCTGTAAACAGAGCCGTCCCAAACTTTGGGGTGGCTGTGTCTTTTTGATTTTAATTTCCCTAAGCTATAGGACAATAAGTGGAAGTGCCCTAGGCTCTGTTGCTTTGTTTTGTAGATGTTTCAGGAAACACCATACACTTCTCCAGAGTGGCTGTTGGCAATTTACATCCCGCCCATCAGCATAACAAGGCTCCCAGTTCTCCATGGCCTGTCCTGCCTTTCTGGATTTTACACTTTTTTCAGATGGCCCTTTTGACCGGGGGGCAGTGAGACTTCATTGTAGTGCAGATTTCCTTTGCAAGCTTGCTTGGTTGGCCAAAAAGTGCGTATGCGTTTTTTCCTGAATATATTCAGGAAAAAACGCATACGCCCTTTTTGGCCAAGTGCATCATTGTGGACGTTCTGCCTCTTTTCCTGTGCTTTACATGCAATTCCAGTCTACCTCCTGAAATCGGTTTCCTGCAATTCTGCCCCGCTTTCAAGTCCTCTTGGCAGCCTTACTCCAATATATTTTTGGACGATAGCTGTCATTTATAACTCTGCAGGTTTGTGAATGACAGTGCCCCTGAGCTCCTTTCTTCAACTCGCTTTCTTGTGAGCTGGCCGCAACACCGCAGGATTGCTTCATGCCCTAGTGTGGTTCCGGCACCGCACGCTGAGCCTTTGGTTAATTCCTCTTCCTGGTGGGCAATGAGAGTTAAATTTGCCCGTCCAGACACCTCCAGCTAGTCTCTCTTTGGTTCTCCCTATTCCTGTTCATTTTCCGCAGAAATTTCAAACTGGGCCAAACAGGAGGTTAAAGGCACTGACTCTCCAAGTGGGGAGAGAGTAAGTAAAGCGTCTGGAATGTTGCACCCGAGTACCAGGGGACGAAAACTGAGACACCTTTGAACACGTTTCCCAATCACACGGTGGATCATACTCTGGGTTCCACATGCATGTTTTAGCTGAAGGAAGAATCCCTTAAACCTGGAGAGTTGAGACCCGTGGAATGGGTACCATGCAATATGACTTCAAAGGGTCTTCATTTGCTCACCGAACCTCTCCAATCCTATCACTGCTGCGTTTATGCCCCTGTACACACGCTTGATTCTCTTTCGGAGACATAACAATCCATAGGTTTTAAGATAATTACTAGTCAGGTACATTCTTAGGCGTTTAATATGGGGTGTTGAGTCCATTTCGTTGAGCAAGGAGTAGCTCTTGTCTATTCCATATTTGGCTTAAGGAACTTTATCTGTGCTCATTTCAATCTCTGGTTTTATGCAGCACCCCAACTCACCTTTCCCCTTAAGCAAGCATATGTTGGTTTTCTAAATTTGAGACCCTGTTCTGTTTTGTAATCCAGTTCCTGTGTAGCCAAGTTTACATTCCATGTATTAGTGATATCTTATGATGTTTCTATTTCTGTGTGACTTATTTCAGTTAGAATCATCGTACCTGAATCCACTCATTATGCTGCTACGGGCCTGATGACATAGATGTCATTGCTGAGTGATATTGTATTGTACGTAAGTACCACAACTTCTTTATCCATTTTTCACTTTCTGCAATTTTGAACTTGTACCGTAAACGAGGTTCTTGTAAACAGAGCCGTCCCAAACTTTGGGGTGGCTGTGTCTTTTTGATTTTCATTTCCCTAAGCTATAGGACCATAAGTGGAAGTGCCCTAGGCTCTGTTGCTTTGTTTTTTAGATGTTTCAGGAAACACCATACACTTCTCCAGAGTGGCTGTTGGCAATTTACATCCCGCCCATCAGCATAACAAGGCTCCCAGTTCTCCATGGCCTGTCCTGCCTTTCTGGATTTTACACTTTTTTCAGATGGCCCTTTTGACCGGGGGGCAGTGAGACTTCATTGTAGTGCAGATTTCCTTTGCAAGCTTGCTTGGTTGGCCAAAAAGTGCGTATGCGTTTTTTCCTGAATATATTCAGGAAAAAACGCATACGCCCTTTTTGGCCAAGTGCATCATTGTGGACGTTCTGCCTCTTTTCCTATGCTTTACATGCAATTCCAGTCTACCTCCTGAAATCTGTTTCCTGCAATTCTGCCCCGCTTTCAAGTCCTCTTGGCAGCCTTACTCCAATATATTTTTGGACGATAGCTGTCATTTATAACTCTGCAGGTTTGTGAGTGACAGTGCCCCTGAGCTCCTTTCTTCAACTCGCTTTCTTGTGAGCTGGCCGCAACACCGCAGGATTGCTTCATGCCCTAGTGTGGTTCCGGCACGGCACGCTGAGCCTTTGGTTAATTCCTCTTCCTGGTGGGAAATGAGAGTTAAATTTGCCCGTCCAGACACCTCCAGCTAGTCTCTCATTGGTTCTCCCTATTCCTGTTCATTTTCCGCAGAAACTGCAAACTGGGCCAAACAGGAGGTTAAAGGCACTGACTCTCCAAGTGGGGAGAGAGTTAGTAAAGCGTCTGGAATGTTGCACCCGAGTACCAGGGGACGAAACCTGAGACACCTTTGAACACGTTTCCCAATCACACAGTGGATCATAGGCTGGGTTCCACATGCATGTTTTAGCTGAAGGAAGAATCCCTTAAACCTGGAGAGTTGAGACCCATGGAATGGGTACCATGCAATATGACTTCAAAGGGTCTGCATTTGCTCACCGATCCTCACCAATCCTATCACTGCTGCGTTTATGCCGCTGTACACACGCTTGATTCTCTTTCGGAGACATATAAATCCATAGGTTTTAAGATTCTTACTAGTCAGGTATATTCTTAGGCGTTTAATATGGGGTGTTGAGTCCACTTCGTTGAGCAAGGAGTAGCTCTTGTCTATTACATATTTGGCTTATGGAACGGTATCTGTGCTAATTTCAATCTCTGGTTTTATGCAGCACCCCAACTCACCTTTCCCCTTAAGCAAGCATAAGTTGGTTTTCTACATTTGAGACCCTGTTCTGTTTTGTAATTCAGTTCCTGTGTAGCCAAGTTTACATTCCGTGTAGTAGTGATATCTTATGATGTTTCTTTTTCTGTGTGACTTATTTCACTTAGAATCATCGTACCTGAATCCACTCATTATGCTGCTACGGGCCTGATGACATAGATTTCATTGCTGAGTGATATTGCATTGTACGTAAGTACCACAAATTCTTTATCCATTTTTCGCTTTCTATGATATTGAACTTGTACCGTAAACGAGGTTCTTGTAAACAGAGCCGTCCCAAACTTTGGGGTGGCTGTGTCTTTTTGATTTTAATTTCCCTAAGCTATAGGACAATAAGTGGAAGTGCCCTAGGCTCTGTTGCTTTGTTTTGTAGATGTTTCAGGAAACACCATACACTTCTCCAGAGTGGCTGTTGGCAATTTACATCCCGCCCATCAGCATAACAAGGCTCCCAGTTCTCCATGGCCTGTCCTGCCTTTCTGGATTTTACACTTTTTTCAGATGGCCCTTTTGACCGGGGGGGCAGTGAGACTTCATTGTAGTGCAGATTTCCTTTGCAAGCTTGCTTGGTTGGCCAAAAAGTGCGTATGCGTTTTTTCCTGAATATATTCAGGAAAAAACGCATACGCCCTTTTTGGCCAAGTGCATCATTGTGGACGTTCTGCCTCTTTTCCTATGCTTTACATGCAATTCCAGTCTACCTCCTGAAATCGGTTTCCTGCAATTCTGCCCCGCTTTCTAGTCCTCTTGGCAGCCTTGCTCCAATATATTTTTGGACGATAGCTGTCATTTATAACTCTGCAGGTTTGTGAATGACAGTGCCCCTGAGCTCCTTTCTTCAACTCGCTTTCTTGTGAACTGGCCGCAACACCGCAGGATTGCTTCATGCCCTAGTGTGGTTCCGGCACCGCACACTGAGCCTTTGGTTAATTCCTCTTCCTGGTGGGAAATGAGAGTTAAATTTGCCCGTCCAGACACCTCCAGCTAGTCTCTCATTGGTTCTCCCTATTCCTGTTCATTTTCCGCAGAAATTGCAAACTGGGCCAAACAGGAGGTTAAAGGCACTGACTCTCCAAGTGGGGAGAGAGTAAGTAAAGCGTCTGGAATGTTGCACCCGAGTACCAGCGGATGAAACCTGAGACACCTTTGAACACGTTTCCCAATCACACGGTGGATCATACTCTGGGTTCCACATGCATGTTTTAGCTGAAGGAAGAATCCCTTAAACCTGGAGAGTTGAGACCCATGGAATGGGTACCATGCAATATGGCTTCAAAGAGTATGCATTTGCTCACCGATCCTCACCAATCCTTTCACTGCTGCGTTTATTGCGCTGTACACACGCTTGATTCTCTTTCGGAGACATATAAATCCATAGGTTTTAAGATTCTTACTAGTCAGGTATATTCTTAGGCGTTTAATATGTGGTGTTGAGTCCACTTCGTTGAGCAAGGAGTAGCTCTTGTCTATTACATATTTGGCTTATGGAACGGTATCTGTGCTCATTTCAATCTCTGGTTTTATGCAGCACCCCAACTCACCTTTCCCCTTAAGCAAGCATAAGTTGGTTTTCTACATTTGAGACCCTGTTCTGTTTTGTAATTCAGTTCCTGTGTAGCCAAGTTTACATTCCGTGTAGTAGTGATATCTTATGATGTTTCTTTTTCTGTGTGACTTATTTCACTTAGAATCATCGTACCTGAATCCACTCATTATGCTGCTACGGGCCTGATGACATAGATTTCATTGCTGAGTGATATTGCATTGTACGTAAGTACCACAAATTCTTTATCCATTTTTCGCTTTCTGCGATATTGAACTTGTACCATAAACGAGGTTCTTGTAAACAGAACCGTCCCAAACTTTGGGGTGGCTGTGTCTTTTTGATTTTAAATTCCCTAAGCTATAGGACCATAAGTGGAAGTGCCCTAGGCTCTGTTGCTTTGTTTTGTAGATGTTTCAGGAAACACCATACACTTCTCCAGAGTGGCTGTTGGCAATTTACATCCCGCCCATCAGCATAACAAGGCTCCCAGTTCTCCATGGCCTGTTCTGCCTTTCTGGATTTTACACTTTTTTCAGATGGCCCTTTTGACCGGGGGGCAGTGAGACTTCATTGTAGTTCAGATTTCCTTTGCAAGCTTGCTTGGTTGGCCAAAAAGGGCGTATGCGTTTTTCCCTGAATATATTCAGGAAAAAACGCATACGCCCTTTTTGGCCAAGTGCATCATTGTGGACGTTCTGCCTCTTTTCCTGTGCTTTACATGCAATTCCAGTCTACCTCCTGAAATCGGTTTCCTGCAATTCTGCCCCGCTTTCAAGTCCTCTTGGCAGCCTTACTTCAATATATTTTTGGACGATAGCTGTCATTTATAACTCTGCAGGTTTGTGAGTGACAGTGCCCCTGAGCTCCTTTCTTCAACTCGCTTTCTTGTGAGCTGGCCGCAACACCGCAGGATTGCTTCATGCCCTAGTGTGGTTCCGGCACTGCACGCTGAACCTTTGGTTAATTCCTCTTCCTGGTGGGCAATGAGAGTTAAATTTGCCCGTCCAGACACCTCCAGCTAGTCTCTCTTTGGTTCTCCCTATTCCTGTTCATTTTCCGCAGAAATTTCAAACTGGGCCAAACAGGAGGTTAAAGGCACTGACTCTCCAAGTGGGGAGAGAGTAAGTACAGCGTCTGGAATGTTGCACCCGAGTACCAGGGGACGAAAACTGAGACACCTTTGAACACGTTTCCCAATCACACGGTGGATCATACTCTGGGTTCCACATGCATGTTTTAGCTGAAGGAAGAATCCCTTAAACCTGGAGAGTTGAGACCCGTGGAATGGGTACCATGCAATATGACTTCAAAGGGTCTTCATTTGCTCACCGAACCTCTCCAATCCTATCACTGCTGCGTTTATGCCCCTGTACACACGCTTGATTCTCTTTCGGAGACATAGCAATCCATAGGTTTTAAGATACTTACTAGTCAGGTACATTCTTAGGCGTTTAATATGGGGTGTTGAGTCCATTTCGCTGAGCAAGGAGTAGCTCTTGTCTATTCCATATTTGGCTTAAGGAACTTTATCTGTGCTCATTTCAATCTCTGGTTTTATGCAGCACCCCAACTCACCTTTCCCCTTAAGCAAGCCTATGTTGGTTTTCTAAATTTGAGACCCTGTTCTGTTTTGTAATCCAGTTCCTGTGTAGCCAAGTTTACATTCCATGTATTAGTGATATCTTATGATGTTTCTATTTCTGTGTGACTTATTTCAGTTAGAATCATCGTACCTGAATCCACTCATTATGCTGCTACGGGCCTGATGACATAGATGTCATTGCTGAGTGATATTGTATTGTACGTAAGTACCACAACTTCTTTATCCATTTTTCACTTTCTGCAATTTTGAACTTGTACCGTAAACGAGGTTCTTGTAAACAGAGCCGTCCCAAACTTTGGGGTGGCTGTGTCTTTTTGATTTTAATTTCCCTAAGCTATAGGACAATAAGTGGAAGTGCCCTAGGCTCTGTTGCTTTGTTTTGTAGATGTTTCAGGAAACACCATACACTTCTCCAGAGTGGCTGTTGGCAATTTACATCCCGCCCATCAGCATAACAAGGCTCCCAGTTCTCCATGGCCTGTCCTGCCTTTCTGGATTTTACACTTTTTTCAGATGGCCCTTTTGACCGGGGGGGCAGTGAGACTTCATTGTAGTGCAGATTTCCTTTGCAAGCTTGCTTGGTTGGCCAAAAAGTGCGTATGCGTTTTTTCCTGAATATATTCAGGAAAAAACGCATACGCCCTTTTTGGCCAAGTGCATCATTGTGGACGTTCTGCCTCTTTTCCTATGCTTTACATGCAATTCCAGTCTACCTCCTGAAATCGGTTTCCTGCAATTCTGCCCCGCTTTCTAGTCCTCTTGGCAGCCTTGCTCCAATATATTTTTGGACGATAGCTGTCATTTATAACTCTGCAGGTTTGTGAATGACAGTGCCCCTGAGCTCCTTTCTTCAACTCGCTTTCTTGTGAACTGGCCGCAACACCGCAGGATTGGTTCATGCCCTAGTGTGGTTCCGGCACCGCACGCTGAGCCTTTGGTTAATTCCTCTTCCTGGTGGGAAATGAGAGTTAAATTTGCCCGTCCAGACACCTCCAGCTAGTCTCTCATTGGTTCTCCCTATTCCTGTTCATTTTCCGCAGAAATTGCAAACTGGGCCAAACAGGAGGTTAAAGGCACTGACTCTCCAAGTGGGGAGAGAGTAAGTAAAGCGTCTGGAATGTTGCACCCGAGTACCAGCGGATGAAACCTGAGACACCTTTGAACACGTTTCCCAATCACACGGTGGATCATACTCTGGGTTCCACATGCATGTTTTAGCTGAAGGAAGAATCCCTTAAACCTGGAGAGTTGAGACCCATGGAATGGGTACCATGCAATATGGCTTCAAAGAGTATGCATTTGCTCACCGATCCTCACCAATCCTTTCACTGCTGCGTTTATTGCGCTGTACACACGCTTGATTCTCTTTCGGAGACATATAAATCCATAGGTTTTAAGATTCTTACTAGTCAGGTATATTCTTAGGCGTTTAATATGTGGTGTTGAGTCCACTTCGTTGAGCAAGGAGTAGCTCTTGTCTATTACATATTTGGCTTATGGAACGGTATCTGTGCTCATTTCAATCTCTGGTTTTATGCAGCACCCCAACTCACCTTTCCCCTTAAGCAAGCATAAGTTGGTTTTCTACATTTGAGACCCTGTTCTGTTTTGTAATTCAGTTCCTGTGTAGCCAAGTTTACATTCCGTGTAGTAGTGATATCTTATGATGTTTCTTTTTCTGTGTGACTTATTTCACTTAGAATCATCGTACATGAATCCACTCATTATGCTGCTACGGGCCTGATGACATAGATTTCATTGCTGAGTGATATTGCATTGTACGTAAGTACCACAAATTCTTTATCCATTTTTCGCTTTCTATGATATTGAACTTGTACCGTAAACGAGGTTCTTGTAAACAGAGCCGTCCCAAACTTTGGGGTGGCTGTGTCTTTTTGATTTTAATTTCCCTAAGCTATAGGACAATAAGTGGAAGTGCCCTAGGCTCTGTTGCTTTGTTTTGTAGATGTTTCAGGAAACACCATACACTTCTCCAGAGTGGCTGTTGGCAATTTACATCCCGCCCATCAGCATAACAAGGCTCCCAGTTCTCCATGGCCTGTCCTGCCTTTCTGGATTTTACACTTTTTTCAGATGGCCCTTTTGACCGGGGGGCAGTGAGACTTCATTGTAGTGCAGATTTCCTTTGCAAGCTTGCTTGGTTGGCCAAAAAGTGCGTATGCGTTTTTTCCTGAATATATTCAGGAAAAAACGCATACGCCCTTTTTGGCCAAGTGCATCATTGTGGACGTTCTGCCTCTTTTCCTATGCTTTACATGCAATTCCAGTCTACCTCCTGAAATCGGTTTCCTGCAATTCTGCCCCGCTTTCTAGTCCTCTTGGCAGCCTTGCTGCAATATATTTTTGGACGATAGCTGTCATTTATAACTCTGCAGGTTTGTGAATGACAGTGCCCCTGAGCTCCTTTCTTCAACTCGCTTTCTTGTGAACTGGCCGCAACACCGCAGGATTGCTTCATGCCCTAGTGTGGTTCCGGCACCGCACGCTGAGCCTTTGGTTAATTCCTCTTCCTGGTGGGAAATGAGAGTTAAATTTGCCCGTCCAGACACCTCCAGCTAGTCTCTCATTGGTTCTCCCTATTCCTGTTCATTTTCCGCAGAAATTGCAAACTGGGCCAAACAGGAGGTTAAAGGCACTGACTCTCCAAGTGGGGAGAGAGTAAGTAAAGCATCTGGAATGTTGCACCCGAGTACCAGCGGATGAAACCTGAGACACCTTTGAACACGTTTCCCAATCACACGGTGGATGATACTCTGGGTTCCACATGCATGTTTTAGCTGAAGGAAGAATCCCTTAAACCTGGAGAGTTGAGACCCATGGAATGGGTACCATGCAATATGGCTTCAAAGAGTATGCATTTGCTCACCGATCCTCACCAATCCTTTCACTGCTGCGTTTATTGCGCTGTACACACGCTTGATTCTCTTTCGGAGACATATAAATCCATAGGTTTTAAGATTCTTACTAGTCAGGTATATTCTTAGGCGTTTAATATGTGGTGTTGAGTCCACTACGTTGAGCAAGGAGTAGCTCTTGTCTATTACATATTTGGCTTATGGAACGGTATCTGTGCTCATTTCAATCTCTGGTTTTATGCAGCACCCCAACTCACCTTTCCCCTTAAGCAAGCATAAGTTGGTTTTCTACATTTGAGACCCTGTTCTGTTTTGTAATTCAGTTCCTGTGTAGCCAAGTTTACATTCCGTGTAGTAGTGATATCTTATGATGTTTCTTTTTCTGTGTGACTTATTTCACTTAGAATCATCGTACCTGAATCCACTCATTATGCTGCTACGGGCCTGATGACATAGATTTCATTGCTGAGTGATATTGCATTGTACGTAAGTACCACAAATTCTTTATCCATTTTTCGCTTTCTGCGATATTGAACTTGTACCGTAAACGAGGTTCTTGTAAACAGAGCCGTCCCAAACTTTGGGGTGGCTGTGTCTTTTTGATTTTAAATTCCCTAAGCTATAGGACCATAAGTGGAAGTGCCCTAGGCTCTGTTGCTTTGTTTTGTAGATGTTTCAGGAAACACCATACAGTTCTCCAGAGTGGCTGTTGGCAATTTACATCCCGCCCATCAGCATAACAAGGCTCCCAGTTCTCCATGGCCTGTCCTGCCTTTCTGGATTTTACACTTTTTTCAGATGGCCCTTTTGACCGGGGGGCAGTGAGACTTCATTGTAGTGCAGATTTCATTTGCAAGCTTGCTTGGTTGGCCAAAAAGGGCGTATGCGTTTTTCCCTGAATATATTCAGGAAAAAACGCATACGCCCTTTTTGGCCAAGTGCATCATTGTGGACGTTCTGCCTCTTTTCCTGTGCTTTACATGCAATTCCAGTCTACCTCCTGAAATCGGTTTCCTGCAATTCTGCCCCGCTTTCAAGTCCTCTTGGCAGCCTTACTTCAATATATTTTTGGACGATAGCTGTCATTTATAACTCTGCAGGTTTGTGAGTGACAGTGCCCCTGAGCTCCTTTCTTCAACTCGCTTTCTTGTGAGCTGGCCGCAACACCGCAGGATTGCTTCAGGCCCTAGTGTGGTTCCGGCACAGCACGCTGCGCCTTTGGTTAATTCCTCTTCCTGGTGGGAAATGAGAGTTAAATTTGCCCGTCCAGACACCTCCAGCTAGTCTCTCATTGGTTCTCCCTATTCCTGTTCATTTTCCGCAGAAATTGCAAACTGGGCCAAACAGGAGGTTAAAGGCACTGACTCTCCAAGTGGGGAGAGAGTTAGTAAAGCGTCTGGAATGTTGCACCCGAGTACCAGGGGACGAAACCTGAGACACCTTTGAACACGTTTCCCAATCACACGGTGGATCATACTCTGGGTTCCACATGCATGTTTTAGCTGAAGGAAGAATCCCTTAAACCTGGAGAGTTGAGACCCGTGGAATGGGTACCATGCAATATGACTTCAAAGGGTCTTCATTTGCTCACCGAACCTCTCCAATCCTATCACTGCTGCGTTTATGCCCCTGTACACACGCTTGATTCTCTTTCGGAGACATAGCAATCCATAGGTTTTAAGATACTTACTAGTCAGGTACATTCTTAGGCGTTTAATATGGGGTGTTGAGTCCATTTCGTTGAGCAAGGAGTAGCTCTTGTCTATTCCATATTTGGCTTAAGGAACTTTATCTGTGCTCATTTCAATCTCTGGTTTTATGCAGCACCCCAACTCACCTTTCCCCTTAAGCAAGCATATGTTGGTTTTCTAAATTTGAGAACCTGTTCTGTTTTGTAATCCAGTTCCTGTGTAGCCAAGTTTACATTCCATGTATTAGTGATATCTTATGATGTTTCTATTTCTGTGTGACTTATTTCAGTTAGAATCATCATACCTGAATCCACTCATTATGCTGCTACGGGCCTGATGACATAGATGTCATTGCTGAGTGATATTGTATTGTACGTAAGTACCACAACTTCTTTATCCATTTTTCACTTTCTGCAATTTTGAACTTGTACCGTAAACGAGGTTCTTGTAAACAGAGCCGTCCCAAACTTTGGGGTGGCTGTGTCTTTTTGATTTTAATTTCCCTAAGCTATAGGACCATAAGTGGAAGTGCCCTAGGCTCTGTTGCTTTGTTTTGTAGATGTTTCAGGAAACACCATACACTTCTCCAGAGTGGCTGTTGGCAATTTACATCCCGCCCATCAGCATAACAAGGCTCCCAGTTCTCCATGGCCTGTCCTGCCTTTCTGGATTTTACACTTTTTTCAGATGGCCCTTTTGACCGGGGGGCAGTGAGACTTCATTGTAGTGCAGATTTCCTTTGCAAGCTTGCTTGGTTGGCCAAAAAGTGCGTATGCGTTTTTTCCTGAATATATTCAGGAAAAAACGCATACGCCCTTTTTGGCCAAGTGCATCATTGTGGACGTTCTGCCTCTTTTCCTATGCTTTACATGCAATTCCAGTCTACCTCCTGAAATCTGTTTCCTGCAGTTCTGCCCCGCTTTCAAGTCCTCTTGGCAGCCTTACTCCAATATATTTTTGGACGATAGCTGTCATTTATAACTCTGCAGGTTTGTGAGTGACAGTGCCCCTGAGCTCCTTTCTTCAACTCGCTTTCTTGTGAGCTGGCCGCAACACCGCAGGATTGCTTCATGCCCTAGTGTGGTTCCGGCACGGCACGCTGAGCCTTTGGTTAATTCCTCTTCCTGGTGGGAAATGAGAGTTAAATTTGCCCGTCCAGACACCTCCAGCTAGTCTCTCATTGGTTCTCCCTATTCCTGTTCATTTTCCGCAGAAACTGCAAACTGGGCCAAACAGGAGGTTAAAGGCACTGACTCTCCAAGTGGGGAGAGAGTTAGTAAAGCGTCTGGAATGTTGCACCCGAGTACCAGGGGACGAAACCTGAGACACCTTTGAACACGTTTCCCAATCACACAGTGGATCATAGGCTGGGTTCCACATGCATGTTTTAGCTGAAGGAAGAATCCCTTAAACCTGGAGAGTTGAGACCCATGGAATGGGTACCATGCAATATGACTTCAAAGGGTCTGCATTTGCTCACCGATCCTCACCAATCCTATCACTGCTGCGTTTATGCCGCTGTACACACGCTTGATTCTCTTTCGGAGACATATAAATCCATAGGTTTTAAGATTCTTACTAGTCAGGTATATTCTTAGGCGTTTAATATGGGGTGTTGAGTCCACTTCGTTGAGCAAGGAGTAGCTCTTGTCTATTACATATTTGGCTTATGGAACGGTATCTGTGCTAATTTCAATCTCTGGTTTTATGCAGCACCCCAACTCACCTTTCCCCTTAAGCAAGCATAAGTTGGTTTTCTACATTTGAGACCCTGTTCTGTTTTGTAATTCAGTTCCTGTGTAGCCAAGTTTACATTCCGTGTAGTAGTGATATCTTATGATGTTTCTTTTTCTGTGTGACTTATTTCACTTAGAATCATCGTACCTGAATCCACTCATTATGCTGCTACGGGCCTGATGACATAGATTTCATTGCTGAGTGATATTGCATTGTACGTAAGTACCACAAATTCTTTATCCATTTTTCGCTTTCTATGATATTGAACTTGTACCGTAAACGAGGTTCTTGTAAACAGAGCCGTCCCAAACTTTGGGGTGGCTGTGTCTTTTTGATTTTAATTTCCCTAAGCTATAGAACCATAAGTTGAAGTGCCCTAGGCTCTGTTGCTTTGTTTTGTAGATGTTTCAGGAAACACCATACACTTCTCCAGAGTGGCTGTTGGCAATTTACATCCCGCCCATCAGCATAACAAGGCTCCCAGTTCTCCATGGCCTGTCCTGCCTTTCTGGATTTTACACTTTTTTCAGATGGCCCTTTTGACCGGGGGGCAGTGAGACTTCATTGTAGTGCAGATTTCCTTTGCAAGCTTGCTTGGTTGGCCAAAAAGGGCGTATGCGTTTTTTCCTGAATATATTCAGGAAAAAACGCATACGCCCTTTTTGGCCAAGTGCATCATTGTGGACGTTCTGCCTCTTTTCCTATGCTTTACATGCAATTCCAGTCTACCTCCTGAAATCGGTTTCCTGCAATTCTGCCCCGCTTTCTAGTCCTCTTGGCAGCCTTGCTCCAATATATTTTTGGACGATAGCTGTCATTTATAACTCTGCAGGTTTGTGAATGACAGTGCCCCTGAGCTCCTTTCTTCAACTCGCTTTCTTGTGAACTGGCCGCAACACCGCAGGATTGCTTCATGCCCTAGTGTGGTTCCGGCACCGCACACTGAGCCTTTGGTTAATTCCTCTTCCTGGTGGGAAATGAGAGTTAAATTTGCCCGTCCAGACACCTCCAGCTAGTCTCTCATTGGTTCTCCCTATTCCTGTTCATTTTCCGCAGAAATTGCAAACTGGGCCAAACAGGAGGTTAAAGGCACTGACTCTCCAAGTGGGGAGAGAGTAAGTAAAGCGTCTGGAATGTTGCACCCGAGTACCAGCGGATGAAACCTGAGACACCTTTGAACACGTTTCCCAATCACACGGTGGATCATACTCTGGGTTCCACATGCATGTTTTAGCTGAAGCAAGAATCCCTTAAACCTGGAGAGTTGAGACCCATGGAATGGGTACCATGCAATATGGCTTCAAAGAGTATGCATTTGCTCACCGATCCTCACCAATCCTTTCACTGCTGTGTTTATTGCGCTGTACACACGCTTGATTCTCTTTCGGAGACATATAAATCCATACGTTTTAAGATTCTTACTAGTCAGGTATATTCTTAGGCGTTTAATATGGGGTGTTGAGTCCACTTCGTTGAGCAAGGAGTAGCTCTTGTCTATTACATATTTGGCTTATGGAACGGTATCTGTGCTCATTTCAATCTCTGGTTTTATGCAGCACCCCAACTCACCTTTCCCCTTAAGCAAGCATAAGTTGGTTTTCTACATTTGAGACCCTGTTCTGTTTTGTAATTCAGTTCCTGTGTAGCCAAGTTTACATTCCGTGTAGTAGTGATATCTTATGATGTTTCTTTTTCTGTGTGACTTATTTCACTTAGAATCATCGTACCTGAATCCACTCATTATGCTGCTACGGGCCTGATGACATAGATTTCATTACTGAGTGATATTGCATTGTAGGTAAGTACCACAAATTCTTTATCCATTTTTCGCTTTCTGCGATATTGAACTTGTACCGTAAACGAGGTTCTTGTAAACAGAGCTGTCCCAAACTTTGGGGTGGCTGTGTCTTTTTGATTTTAAATTCCCTAAGCTATAGGACCATAAGTGGAAGTGCCCTAGGCTCTGTTGCTTTGTTTTTTAGATGTTTCAGGAAACACCATACAGTTCTCCAGAGTGGCTGTTGGCAATTTACATCCCGCCCATCAGCATAACAAGGCTCCCAGTTCTCCATGGCCTGTCCTGCCTTTCTGGATTTTACACTTTTTTCAGATGGCCCTTTTGACCGGGGGGCAGTGAGACTTCATTGTAGTGCAGATTTCATTTGCAAGCTTGCTTGGTTGGCCAAAAAGGGCGTATGCGTTTTTTCCTGAATATATTCAGGAAAAAACGCATACGCCCTTTTTGGCCAAGTGCATCATTGTGGACGTTCTGCCTCTTTTCCTGTGCTTTACATGCAATTCCAGTCTACCTCCTGAAATCGGTTTCCTGCAATTCTGCCCCGCTTTCAAGTCCTCTTGGCAGCCTTACTTCAATATATTTTTGGACGATAGCTGTCATTTATAACTCTGCAGGTTTGTGAGTGACAGTGCCCCTGAGCTCCTTTCTTCAACTCGCTTTCTTGTGAGCTGGCCGCAACACCGCAGGATTGCTTCAGGCCCTAGTGTGGTTCCGGCACAGCACGCTGCGCCTTTGGTTAATTCCTCTTCCTGGTGGGAAATGAGAGTTAAATTTGCCCGTCCAGACACCTCCAGCTAGTCTCTCATTGGTTCTCCCTATTCCTGTTCATTTTCCGCAGAAATTGCAAACTGGGCCAAACAGGAGGTTAAAGGCACTGACTCTCCAAGTGGGGAGAGAGTTAGTAAAGCGTCTGGAATGTTGCACCCGAGTACCAGGGGACGAAAACTGAGACACCTTTGAACACGTTTCCCAATCACACGGTGGATCATACTCTGGGTTCCACATGCATGTTTTAGCTGAAGGAAGAATCCCTTAAACCTGGAGAGTTGAGACCCGTGGAATGGGTACCATGCAATATGACTTCAAAGGGTCTTCATTTGCTCACCGAACCTCTCCAATCCTATCACTGCTGCGTTTATGCCCCTGTACACACGCTTGATTCTCTTTCGGAGACATAGCAATCCATAGGTTTTAAGATACTTACGAGTCAGGTACATTCTTAGGCGTTTAATATGGGGTGTTGAGTCCATTTCGTTGAGCAAGGAGTAGCTCTTGTCTATTCCATATTTGGCTTAAGGAACTTTATCTGTGCTCATTTCAATCTCTGGTTTTATGCAGCACCCCAACTCACCTTTCCCCTTAAGCAAGCATATGTTGGTTTTCTAAATTTGAGACCCTGTTCTGTTTTGTAATCCAGTTCCTGTGTAGCCAAGTTTACATTCCATGTATTAGTGATATCTTATGATGTTTCTATTTCTGTGTGACTTATTTCAGTTAGAATCATCATACCTGAATCCACTCATTATGCTGCTACGGGCCTGATGACATAGATGTCATTGCTGAGTGATATTGTATTGTACGTAAGTACCACAACTTCTTTATCCATTTTTCACTTTCTGCAATTTTGAACTTGTACCGTAAACGAGGTTCTTGTAAACAGAGCCGTCCCAAACTTTGGGGTGGCTGTGTCTTTTTGATTTTAATTTCCCTAAGCTATAGGACCATAAGTGGAAGTGCCCTAGGCTCTGTTGCTTTGTTTTTTAGATGTTTCAGGAAACACCATACAGTTCTCCAGAGTGGCTGTTGGCAATTTACATCCCGCCCATCAGCATAACAAGGCTCCCAGTTCTCCATGGCCTGTCCTGCCTTTCTGGATTTTACACTTTTTTCAGATGGCCCTTTTGACCGTGGGGCAGTGAGACTTCATTGTAGTGCAGATTTCCTTTGCAAGCTTGCTTGGTTGGCCAAAAAGTGCGTATGCGTTTTTTCCTGAATATATTCAGGAAAAAACGCATACGCCCTTTTTGGCCAAGTGCATCATTGTGGACGTTCTGCCTCTTTTCCTATGCTTTACATGCAATTCCAGTCTCCCTCCTGAAATCTGTTTCCTGCAATTCTGCCCCGCTTTCAAGTCCTCTTGGCAGCCTTTCTCCAATATATTTTTGGACGATAGCTGTCATTTATAACTCTGCAGGTTTGTGAGTGACAGTGCCCCTGAGCTCCTTTCTTCAACTCGCTTTCTTGTGAGCTGGCCGCAACACCGCAGGATTGCTTCATTCCCTAGTGTGGTTCCGGCACGGCACGCTGAGCCTTTGGTTAATTCCTCTTCCTGGTGGGAAATGAGAGTTAAATTTGCCCGTCCAGACACCTCCAGTTAGTCTCTCATTGGTTCTCCCTATTCCTGTTCATTTTCCGCAGAAACTGCAAACTGGGCCAAACAGGAGGTTAAAGGCACTGACTCTCCAAGTGGGGAGAGAGTTAGTAAAGCGTCTGGAATGTTGCACCCGAGTACCAGGGGACGAAACCTGAGACACCTTTGAACACGTTTCCCAATCACACGGTGGATCATAGGCTGGGTTCCACATGCATGTTTTAGCTGAAGGAAGAATCCCTTAAACCTGGAGAGTTGAGACCCATGGAATGGGTACCATGCAATATGACTTCAAAGGGTCTGCATTTGCTCACCGATCCTCACCAATCCTATCACTGCTGCGTTTATGCCGCTGTACACACGCTTGATTCTCTTTCGGAGACATATAAATCCATAGGTTTTAAGATTCCTACTAGTCAGGTATATTCTTAGGCGTTTAATATGGGGTGTTGAGTCCACTTCGTTGAGCAAGGAGTAGCTCTTGTCTATTACATATTTGGCTTATGGAACGGTATCTGTGCTAATTTCAATCTCTGGTTTTATGCAGCACCCCAACTCACCTTTCCCCTTAAGCAAGCATAAGTTGGTTTTCTACATTTGAGACCCTGTTCTGTTTTGTAATTCAGTTCCTGGGTAGCCAAGTTTACATTCCGTGTAGTAGTGATATCTTATGATGTTTCTTTTTCTGTGTGACTTATTTCACTTAGAATCATCGTACCTGAATCCACTCATTATGCTGCTACGGGCCTGATGACATAGATTTCATTGCTGAGTGATATTGCATTGTACGTAAGTACCACAAATTCTTTATCCATTTTTCGCTTTCTATGATATTGAACTTGTACCGTAAACGAGGTTCTTGTAAACAGAGCCGTCCCAAACTTTGGGGTGGCTGTGTCTTTTTGATTTTAATTTCCCTAAGCTATAGGACCATAAGTTGAAGTGCCCTAGGCTCTGTTGCTTTGTTTTGTAGATGTTTCAGGAAACACCATACACTTCTCCAGAGTGGCTGTTGGCAATTTACATCCCGCCCATCAGCATAACAAGGCTCCCAGTTCTCCATGGCCTGTCCTGCCTTTCTGGATTTTACACTTTTTTCAGATGGCCCTTTTGACCGGGGGGCAGTGAGACTTCATTGTAGTGCAGATTTCATTTGCAAGCTTGCTTGGTTGGCCAAAAAGGGCGTATGCGTTTTTTCCTGAATATATTCAGGAAAAAACGCATACGCCCTTTTTGGCCAAGTGCATCATTGTGGACGTTCTGCCTCTTTTCCTGTGCTTTACATGCAATTCCAGTCTACCTCCTGAAATCGGTTTCCTGCAATTCTGCCCCGCTTTCAAGTCCTCTTGGCAGCCTTACTTCAATATATTTTTGGACGATAGCTGTCATTTATAACTCTGCAGGTTTGTGAGTGACAGTGCCCCTGAGCTCCTTTCTTCAACTCGCTTTCTTGTGAGCTGGCCGCAACACCGCAGAATTGCTTCAGGCCCTAGTGTGGTTCCGGCACAGCACGCTGCGCCTTTGGTTAATTCCTCTTCCTGGTGGGAAATGAGAGTTAAATTTGCCCGTCCAGACACCTCCAGCTAGTCTCTCATTGGTTCTCCCTATTCCTGTTCATTTTCCGCAGAAATTGCAAACTGGGCCAAACAGGAGTTTAAAGGCACTGACTTTCCAAGTGGGGAGAGAGTTAGTAAAGCATCTGGAATGTTGCACCCGAGTACCAGGGGACGAAAACTGAGACACCTTTGAACACGTTTCCCAATCACACGGTGGATCATACTCTGGGTTCCACATGCATGTTTTAGCTGAAGGAAGAATCCCTTAAACCTGGAGAGTTGAGACCCGTGGAATGGGTACCATGCAATATGACTTCAAAGGGTCTTCATTTGCTCACCGAACCTCTCCAATCCTATCACTGCTGCGTTTATGCCCCTGTACACACGCTTGATTCTCTTTCGGAGACATAGCAATCCATAGGTTTTAAGATACTTACTAGTCAGGTACATTCTTAGGCGTTTAATATGGGGTGTTGAGTCCATTTCGTTGAGCAAGGAGTAGCTCTTGTCTATTCCATATTTGGCTTAAGGAACTTTATCTGTGCTCATTTCAATCTCTGGTTTTATGCAGCACCCCAACTCACCTTTCCCCTTAAGCAAGCATATGTTGGTTTTCTAAATTTGAGACCCTGTTCTGTTTTGTAATCCAGTTCCTGTGTAGCCAAGTTTACATTCCATGTATTAGTGATATCTTATGATGTTTCTATTTCTGTGTGACTTATTTCAGTTAGAATCATCATACCTGAATCCACTCATTATGCTGCTACGGGCCTGATGACATAGATGTCATTGCTGAGTGATATTGTATTGTACGTAAGTACCACAACTTCTTTATCCATTTTTCACTTTCTGCAATTTTGAACTTGTACCGTAAACGAGGTTCTTGTAAACAGAGCCGTCCCAAACTTTGGGGTGGCTGTGTCTTTTTGATTTTAATTTCCCTAAGCTATAGGACCATAAGTGGAAGTGCCCTAGGCTCTGTTGCTTTGTTTTTTAGATGTTTCAGGAAACACCATACACTTCTCCAGAGTGGCTGTTGGCAATTTACATCCCGCCCATCAGCATAACAAGGCTCCCAGTTCTCCATGGCCTGTCCTGCCTTTCTGGATTTTACACTTTTTTCAGATGGCCCTTTTGACCGGGGGGCAGTGAGACTTCATTGTAGTGCAGATTTCCTTTGCAAGCTTGCTTGGTTGGCCAAAAAGTGCGTATGCGTTTTTTCCTGAATATATTCAGGAAAAAACGCATACGCCCTTTTTGGCCAAGTGCATCATTGTGGACGTTCTGCCTCTTTTCCTATGCTTTACATGCAATTCCAGTCTCCCTCCTGAAATCGGTTTCCTGCAATTCTGCCCCGCTTTCAAGTCCTCTTGGCAGCCTTACTCCAATATATTTTTGGACGATAGCTGTCATTTATAACTCTGCAGGTTTGTGAGTGACAGTGCCCCTGAGCTCCTTTCTTCAACTCGCTTTCTTGTGAGCTGGCCGCAACACCGCAGGATTGCTTCATTCCCTAGTGTGGTTCCGGCACGGCACGCTGAGCCTTTGGTTAATTCCTCTTCCTGGTGGGAAATGAGAGTTAAATTTGCCCGTCCAGACACCTCCAGCTAGTCTCTCATTGGTTCTCCCTATTCCTGTTCATTTTCCGCAGAAACTGCAAACTGGGCCAAACAGGAGGTTAAAGGCACTGACTCTCCAAGTGGGGAGAGAGTTAGTAAAGCGTCTGGAATGTTGCACCCGAGTACCAGGGGACGAAACCTGAGACACCTTTGAACACGTTTCCCAATCACACGGTGGATCATAGGCTGGGTTCCACATGCATGTTTTAGCTGAAGGAAGAATCCCTTAAACCTGGAGAGTTGAGACCCATGGAATGGGTACCATGCAATATGACTTCAAAGGGTCTGCATTTGCTCACCGATCCTCACCAATCCTATCACTGCTGCGTTTATGCCGCTGTACACACGCTTGATTCTCTTTCGGAGACATATAAATCCATAGGTTTTAAGATTCTTACTAGTCAGGTATATTCTTAGGCGTTTAATATGGGGTGTTGAGTCCACTTCGTTGAGCAAGGAGTAGCTCTTGTCTATTACATATTTGGCTTATGGAACGGTATCTGTGCTAATTTCAATCTCTGGTTTTATGCAGCACCCCAACTCACCTTTCCCCTTAAGCAAGCATAAGTTGGTTTTCTACATTTGAGACCCTGTTCTGTTTTGTAATTCAGTTCCTGTGTAGCCAAGTTTACATTCCGTGTAGTAGTGATATCTTATGATGTTTCTTTTTCTGTGTGACTTATTTCACTTAGAATCATCGTACCTGAATCCACTCATTATGCTGCTACGGGCCTGATGACATAGATTTCATTGCTGAGTGATATTGCATTGTACGTAAGTACCACAAATTCTTTATCCATTTTTCGCTTTCTATGATATTGAACTTGTACCGTAAACGAGGTTCTTGTAAACAGAGCCGTCCCAAACTTTGGGGTGGCTGTGTCTTTTTGATTTTAATTTCCCTAAGCTATAGGACCATAAGTGGAAGTGCCCTAGGCTCTGTTGCTTTGTTTTGTAGATGTTTCAGGAAACACCATACACTTCTCCAGAGTGGCTGTTGGCAATTTACATCCCGCCCATCAGCATAACAAGGCTCCCAGTTCTCCATGGCCTGTCCTGCCTTTCTGGATTTTACACTTTTTTCAGATGGCCCTTTTGACCGGGGGGCAGTGAGACTTCATTGTAGTGCAGATTTCCTTTGCAAGCTTGCTTGGTTGGCCAAAAAGTGCGTATGCGTTTTTTCCTGAATATATTCAGGAAAAAACGCATACGCCCTTTTTGGCCAAGTGCATCATTGTGGACGTTCTGCCTCTTTTCCTATGCTTTACATGCAATTCCAGTCTACCTCCTGAAATCGGTTTCCTGCAATTCTGCCCCGCTTTCTAGTCCTCTTGGCAGCCTTGCTCCAATATATTTTTGGACGATAGCTGTCATTTATAACTCTGCAGGTTTGTGAATGACAGTGCCCCTGAGCTCCTTTCTTCAACTCGCTTTCTTGTGAACTGGCCGCAACACCGCAGGATTGGTTCATGCCCTAGTGTGGTTCCGGCACAGCACGCTGAGCCTTTGGTTAATTCCTCTTCCTGGTGGGAAATGAGAGTTAAATTTGCCCGTCCAGACACCTCCAGCGAGTCTCTCATTGGTTCTCCCTATTCCTGTTCATTTTCCGCAGAAATTGCAAACTGGGCCAAACAGGAGGTTAAAGGCACTGACTCTCCAAGTGGGGAGAGAGTAAGTAAAGCGTCTGGAATGTTGCACCCGAGTACCAGCGGATGAAACCTGAGACACCTTTGAACACGTTTCCCAATCACACGGTGGATCATACTCTGGGTTCCACATGCATGTTTTAGCTGAAGGAAGAATCCCTTAAACCTGGAGAGTTGAGACCCATGGAATGGGTACCATGCAATATGGCTTCAAAGAGTATGCATTTGCTCACCGATCCTCACCTATCCTTTCACTGCTGCGTTTATTGCGCTGTACACACGCTTGATTCTCTTTCGGAGACATATAAATCCATAGGTTTTAAGATTCTTACTAGTCAGGTATATTCTTAGGCGTTTAATATGGGGTGTTGAGTCCACTTCGTTGAGCAAGGAGTAGCTCTTGTCTATTACATATTTGGCTTATGGAACGGTATCTGTGCTCATTTCAATCTCTGGTTTTATGCAGCACCCCAACTCACCTTTCCCCTTAAGCAAGCATAAGTTGGTTTTCTACATTTGAGACCCTGTTCTGTTTTGTAATTCAGTTCCTGTGTAGCCAAGTTTACATTCCGTGTACTAGTGATATCTTATGATGTTTCTTTTTCTGTGTGACTTATTTCACTTAGAATCATCGTACCTGAATCCACTCATTATGCTGCTACGGGCCTGATGACATAGATTTCATTGCTGAGTGATATTGCATTGTACGTAAGTACCACAAATTCTTTATCCATTTTTCGCTTTCTGCGATATTGAACTTGTACCGTAAACGAGGTTCTTGTAAACAGAGCCGTCCCAAACTTTGGGGTGGCTGTGTCTTTTTGATTTTAATTTCCCTAAGCTATAGGACCATAAGTGGAAGTGCCCTAGGCTCTGTTGCTTTGTTTTGTAGATGTTTCAGGAAACACCATACACTTCTCCAGAGTGGCTGTTGGCAATTTACATCCCGCCCATCAGCATAACAAGGCTCCCAGTTCTCCATGGCCTGTCCTGCCTTTCTGGATTTTACACTTTTTTCAGATGGCCCTTTTGACCGGGGGGCAGTGAGACTTCATTGTAGTGCAGATTTCCTTTGCAAGCTTGCTTGGTTGGCCAAAAAGTGCGTATGCGTTTTTTCCTGAATATATTCAGGAAAAAACGCATACGCCCTTTTTGGCCAAGTGCATCATTGTGGACGTTCTGCCTCTTTTCCTATGCTTTACATGCAATTCCAGTCTACCTCCTGAAATCGGTTTCCTGCAATTCTGCCCCGCTTTCTAGTCCTCTTGGCAGCCTTGCTCCAATATATTTTTGGACGATAGCTGTCATTTATAACTCTGCAGGTTTGTGAATGACAGTGCCCCTGAGCTCCTTTCTTCAACTCGCTTTCTTGTGAACTGGCCGCAACACCGCAGGATTGGTTCATGCCCTAGTGTGGTTCCGGCACAGCACGCTGAGCCTTTGGTTAATTCCTCTTCCTGGTGGGAAATGAGAGTTAAATTTGCCCGTCCAGACACCTCCAGCGAGTCTCTCATTGGTTCTCCCTATTCCTGTTCATTTTCCGCAGAAATTGCAAACTGGGCCAAACAGGAGGTTAAAGGCACTGACTCTCCAAGTGGGGAGAGAGTAAGTAAAGCGTCTGGAATGTTGCACCCGAGTACCAGCGGATGAAACCTGAGACACCTTTGAACACGTTTCCCAATCACACGGTGGATCATACTCTGGGTTCCACATGCATGTTTTAGCTGAAGGAAGAATCCCTTAAACCTGGAGAGTTGAGACCCATGGAATGGGTACCATGCAATATGGCTTCAAAGAGTATGCATTTGCTCACCGATCCTCACCAATCCTTTCACTGCTGCGTTTATTGCGCTGTACACACGCTTGATTCTCTTTCGGAGACATATAAATCCATAGGTTTTAAGATTCTTACTAGTCAGGTATATTCTTAGGCGTTTAATATGGGGTGTTGAGTCCACTTCGTTGAGCAAGGAGTAGCTCTTGTCTATTACATATTTGGCTTATGGAACGGTATCTGTGCTCATTTCAATCTCTGGTTTTATGCAGCACCCCAACTCACCTTTCCCCTTAAGCAAGCATAAGTTGGTTTTCTACATTTGAGACCCTGTTCTGTTTTGTAATTCAGTTCCTGTGTAGCCAAGTTTACATTCCGTGTAGTAGTGATATCTTATGATGTTTCTTTTTCTGTGTGACTTATTTCACTTAGAATCATCGTACCTGAATCCACTCATTATGCTGCTACGGGCCTGATGACATAGATTTCATTGCTGAGTGATATTGCATTGTACGTAAGTACCACAAATTCTTTATCCATTTTTCGCTTTCTGCGATATTGAACTTGTACCGTAAACGAGGTTCTTGTAAACAGAGCCGTCCCAAACTTTGGGGTGGCTGTGTCTTTTTGATTTTAAATTCCCTAAGCTATAGGACCATAAGTGGAAGTGCCCTAGGCTCTGTTGCTTTGTTTTTTAGATGTTTCAGGAAACACCATACAGTTCTCCAGAGTGGCTGTTGGCAATTTACATCCCGCCCATCAGCATAACAAGGCTCCCAGTTCTCCATGGCCTGTCCTGCCTTTCTGGATTTTACACTTTTTTCAGATGGCCCTTTTGACCAGGGGGCAGTGAGACTTCATTGTAGTGCAGATTTCATTTGCAAGCTTGCTTGGTTGGCCAAAAAGGGCGTATGCGTTTTTTCCTGAATATATTCAGGAAAAAACGCATACGCCCTTTTTGGCCAAGTGCATCATTGTGGACGTTCTGCCTCTTTTCCTGTGCTTTACATGCAATTCCAGTCTCCCTCCTGAAATCGGTTTCCTGCAATTCTGCCCCGCTTTCAAGTCCTCTTGGCAGCCTTACTTCAATATATTTTTGGACGATAGCTGTCATTTATAACTCTGCAGGTTTGTGAGTGACAGTGCCCCTGAGCTCCTTTCTTCAACTCGCTTTCTTGTGAGCTGGCCGCAACACCGAAGGATTGCTTCAGGCCCTAGTGTGGTTCCGGCACGGCACGCTGAGCCTTTGGTTAATTCCTCTTCCTGGTGGGAAATGAGAGTTAAATTTGCCCGTCCAGACACCTCCAGCTAGTCTCTCATTGGTTCTCCCTATTCCTGTTCATTTTCCGCAGAAACTGCAAACTGGGCCAAACAGGAGGTTAAAGGCACTGACTCTCCAAGTGGGGAGAGAGTTAGTAAAGCGTCTGGAATGTTGCACCCGAGTACCAGGGGACGAAACCTGAGACACCTTTGAACACGTTTCCCAATCACACAGTGGATCATAGGCTGGGTTCCACATGCATGTTTTAGCTGAAGGAAGAATCCCTTAAACCTGGAGAGTTGAGACCCATGGAATGGGTACCATGCAATATGACTTCAAAGGGTCTGCATTTGCTCACCGATCCTCACCAATCCTATCACTGCTGCGTTTATGCCGCTGTACACACGCTTGATTCTCTTTCGGAGACATATAAATCCATAGGTTTTAAGATTCTTACTAGTCAGGTATATTCTTAGGCGTTTAATATGGGGTGTTGAGTCCACTTCGTTGAGCAAGGAGTAGCTCTTGTCTATTACATATTTGGCTTATGGAACGGTATCTGTGCTAATTTCAATCTCTGGTTTTATGCAGCACCCCAACTCACCTTTCCCCTTAAGCAAGCATAAGTTGGTTTTCTACATTTGAGACCCTGTTCTGTTTTGTAATTCAGTTCCTGTGTAGCCAAGTTTACATTCCGTGTACTAGTGATATCTTATGATGTTTCTTTTTCTGTGTGACTTATTTCACTTAGAATCATCGTACCTGAATCCACTCATTATGCTGCTACGGGCCTGATGACATAGATTTCATTGCTGAGTGATATTGCATTGTACGTAAGTACCACAAATTCTTTATCCATTTTTCGCTTTCTATGATATTGAACTTGTACCGTAAACGAGGTTCTTGTAAACAGAGCCGTCCCAAACTTTGGGGTGGCTGTGTCTTTTTGATTTTAATTTCCCTAAGCTATAGGACCATAAGTGGAAGTGCCCTAGGCTCTGTTGCTTTGTTTTGTAGATGTTTCAGGAAACACCATACACTTCTCCAGAGTGGCTGTTGGCAATTTACATCCCGCCCATCAGCATAACAAGGCTCCCAGTTCTCCATGGCCTGTCCTGCCTTTCTGGATTTTACACTTTTTTCAGATGGCCCTTTTGACCGGGGGGCAGTGAGACTTCATTGTAGTGCAGATTTCCTTTGCAAGCTTGCTTGGTAGGCCAAAAAGTGCGTATGCGTTTTTTCCTGAATATATTCAGGAAAAAACGCATACGCCCTTTTTGGCCAAGTGCATCATTGTGGACGTTCTGCCTCTTTTCCTATGCTTTACATGCAATTCCAGTCTACCTCCTGAAATCGGTTTCCTGCAATTCTGCCCCGCTTTCTAGTCCTCTTGGCAGCCTTGCTGCAATATATTTTTGGACGATAGCTGTCATTTATAACTCTGCAGGTTTGTGAATGACAGTGCCCCTGAGCTCCTTTCTTCAACTCGCTTTCTTGTGAACTGGCCGCAACACCGCAGGATTGCTTCATGCCCTAGTGTGGTTCCGGCACCGCACGCTGAGCCTTTGGTTAATTCCTCTTCCTGGTGGGAAATGAGAGTTAAATTTGCCCGTCCAGACACCTCCAGCTAGTCTCTCATTGGTTCTCCCTATTCCTGTTCATTTTCCGCAGAAATTGCAAACTGGGCCAAACAGGAGGTTAAAGGCACTGACTCTCCAAGTGGGGAGAGAGTAAGTAAAGCGTCTGGAATGTTGCACCCGAGTACCAGCGGATGAAACCTGAGACACCTTTGAACACGTTTCCCAATCACACGGTGGATGATACTCTGGGTTCCACATGCATGTTTTAGCTGAAGGAAGAATCCCTTAAACCTGGAGAGTTGAGACCCATGGAATGGGTACCATGCAATATGGCTTCAAAGAGTATGCATTTGCTCACCGATCCTCACCAATCCTTTCACTGCTGCGTTTATTGCGCTGTACACACGCTTGATTCTCTTTCGGAGACATATAAATCCATAGGTTTTAAGATTCTTACTAGTCAGGTATATTCTTAGGCGTTTAATATGTGGTGTTGAGTCCACTTCGTTGAGCAAGGAGTAGCTCTTGTCTATTACATATTTGGCTTATGGAACGGTATCTGTGCTCATTTCAATCTCTGGTTTTATGCAGCACCCCAACTCACCTTTCCCCTTAAGCAAGCATAAGTTGGTTTTCTACATTTGAGACCCTGTTCTGTTTTGTAATTCAGTTCCTGTGTAGCCAAGTTTACATTCCGTGTAGTAGTGATATCTTATGATGTTTCTTTTTCTGTGTGACTTATTTCACTTAGAATCATCGTACCTGAATCCACTCATTATGCTGCTACGGGCCTGATGACATAGATTTCATTGCTGAGTGATATTGCATTGTACGTAAGTACCACAAATTCTTTATCCATTTTTCGCTTTCTGCGATATTGAACTTGTACCGTAAACGAGGTTCTTGTAAACAGAGCCGTCCCAAACTTTGGGGTGGCTGTGTCTTTTTGATTTTAAATTCCCTAAGCTATAGGACCATAAGTGGAAGTGCCCTAGGCTCTGTTGCTTTGTTTTCTAGATGTTTCAGGAAACACCATACAGTTCTCCAGAGTGGCTGTTGGCAATTTACATCCCGCCCATCAGCATAACAAGGCTCCCAGTTCTCCATGGCCTGTCCTGCCTTTCTGGATTTTACACTTTTTTCAGATGGCCCTTTTGACCGGGGGGCAGTGAGACTTCATTGTAGTGCAGATTTCATTTGCAAGCTTGCTTGGTTGGCCAAAAAGGGCGTATGCGTTTTTTCCTGAATATATTCAGGAAAAAACGCATACGCCCTTTTTGGCCAAGTGCATCATTGTGGACGTTCTGCCTCTTTTCCTGTGCTTTACATGCAATTCCAGTCTCCCTCCTGAAATCGGTTTCCTGCAATTCTGCCCCGCTTTCAAGTCCTCTTGGCAGCCTTACTTCAATATATTTTTGGACGATAGCTGTCATTTATAACTCTGCAGGTTTGTGAGTGACAGTGCCCCTGAGCTCCTTTCTTCAACTCGCTTTCTTGTGAGCTGGCCGCAACACCGAAGGATTGCTTCAGGCCCTAGTGTGGTTCCGGCACAGCACGCTGCGCCTTTGGTTAATTCCTCTTCCTGGTGGGAAATGAGAGTTAAATTTGCCCGTCCAGACACCTCCAGCTAGTCTCTCATTGGTTCTCCCTATTCCTGTTCATTTTCCGCAGAAATTGCAAACTGGGCCAAACAGGAGGTTAAAGGCACTGACTCTCCAAGTGGGGAGAGAGTTAGTAAAGCGTCTGGAATGTTGCACCCGAGTACCAGGGGACGAAAACTGAGACACCTTTGAACACGTTTCCCAATCACACGGTGGATCATAGGCTGGGTTCCACATGCATGTTTTAGCTGAAGGAAGAATCCCTTAAACCTGGAGAGATGAGACCCTTGGAATGGGTACCATGCAATATGACTTCAAAGGGTCTGCATTTGCTCACCGATCCTCACCAATCCTATCACTGCTGCGTTTATGCCGCTGTACACACGCTTGATTCTCTTTTGGAGACATATAAATCCATAGGTTTTAAGATTCTTACTAGTCAGGTATATTCTTAGGCGTTTAATATGGGGTGTTGAGTCCACTTCGTTGAGCAAGGAGTAGCTCTTGTCTATTACATATTTGGCTTATGGAACGGTATCTGTGCTAATTTCAATCTCTGGTTTTATGCAGCACCCCAACTCACCTTTCCCCTTAAGCAAGCATAAGTTGGTTTTCTACATTTGAGACCCTGTTCTGTTTTGTAATTCAGTTCCTGTGTAGCCAAGTTTACATTCCGTGTACTAGTGATATCTTATGATGTTTCTTTTTCTGTGTGACTTATTTCACTTAGAATCATCGTACCTGAATCCACTCATTATGCTACTACGGGCCTGATGACATAGATTTCATTGCTGAGTGATATTGCATTGTACGTAAGTACCACAACTTCTTTATCCATTTTTCGCTTTCTGCGATATTGAACTTGTACCGTAAACGAGGTTCTTGTAAACAGAGCCGTCCCAAACTTTGGGGTGGCTGTGTCTTTTTGATTTTAATTTCCCTAAGCTATAGGACCATAAGTGGAAGTGCCCTAGGCTCTGTTGCTTTGTTTTGTAGATGTTTCAGGAAACACCATACACTTCTCTAGAGTGGCTGTTGGCAATTTACATCCCGCCCATCAGCATAACAAGGCTCCCAGTTCTCCATGGCCTGTCCTGCCTTTCTGGATTTTACACTTTTTTCAGATGGCCCTTTTGACCGGGGGGCAGTGAGACTTCATTGTAGTGCAGATTTCATTTGCAAGCTTGCTTGGTTGGCCAAAAAGGGCGTATGCGTTTTTTCCTGAATATATTCAGGAAAAAACGCATACGCCCTTTTTGGCCAAGTGCATCATTGTGGACGTTCTGCCTCTTTTCCTGTGCTTTACATGCAATTCCAGTCTACCTCCTGAAATCGGTTTCCTGCAATTCTGCCCCGCTTTCAAGTCCTCTTGGCAGCTTTACTTCAATATATTTTTGGACGATAGCTGTCATTTATAACTCTGCAGGTTTGTGAGTGACAGTGCCCCTGAGCTCCTTTCTTCAACTCGCTTTCTTGTGAGCTGGCCGCAACACCGCAGGATTGCTTCAGGCCCTAGTGTGGTTCCGGCACGGCACGCTGAGCCTTTGGTTAATTCCTCTTCCTGGTGGGAAATGAGAGTTAAATTTGCCCGTCCAGACACCTCCAGCTAGTCTCTCATTGGTTCTCCCTATTCCTGTTCATTTTCCGCAGAAATTGCAAACTGGGCCAAACAGGAGGTTAAAGGCACTGACTCTCCAAGTGGGGAGAGAGTAAGTAAAGCATCTGGAATGTTGCACCCGAGTACCAGGGGACGAAACCTGAGACACCTTTGAACACGTTTCCCAATCACACGGTGGATCATACTCTGGGTTCCACATGCATGTTTTAGCTGAAGGAAGAATCCCTTAAACCTGGAGAGTTGAGACCCTTGGAATGGGTACCATGCAATATGGCTTCAAAGAGTATGCATTTGCTCACCGATCCTCACCAGTCCTTTCACTGCTGCGTTTATTGCGCTGTACACACGCTTGATTCTCTTTCGGACACATATAAATCCATAGGTTTTAAGATTCTTACTAGTCAGGTATATCCTTAGGCGTTTAATATGGGGTGTTGACTCCACTTCGTTGAGCAAGGAGTAGCTCTTGTCTATTACATATTTGGCTTATGGAACGGTATCTGTGCTAATTTCAATCTCTGGTTTTATGCAGCACCCCAACTCACCTTTCCCCTTAAGCAAGCATAAGTTGGTTTTCTACATTTGAGACCCTGTTCTGTTTTGTAATTCAGTTCCTGTGTAGCCAAGTTTACATTCCGTGTAGTAGTGATATCTTATGATGTTTCTTTTTCTGTGTGACTTATTTCACTTAGAATCATCGTACCTGAATCCACTCATTATGCTGCTACGGGCCTGATGACATAGATTTCATTGCTGAGTGATATTGCATTGTACGTAAGTACCACAAATTCTTTATCCATTTTTCGCTTTCTGTGATATTGAACTTGTACCGTAAACGAGGTTCTTGTAAACAGAGCCGTCCCAAACTTTGGGGTGGCTGTGTCTTTTTGATTTTAATTTCCCTAAACTATAGGACCATAAGTGGAATTGCCCTAGGCTCTGTTGCTTTGTTTTTTAGATGTTTCAGGAAACACCATACACTTCTCCAGAGTGGCTGTTGGCAATTTACATCCCGCCCATCAGCATAACAAGGCTCCCAGTTCTCCATGGCCTGTCCTGCCTTTCTGGATTTTACACTTTTTTCAGATGGCCCTTTTGACCGGGGGGCAGTGAGACTTCATTGTAGTGCAGATTTCCTTTGCAAGCTTGCTTGGTTGGCCAAAAAGGGCGTATGCGTTTTTTCCTGAATATATTCAGGAAAAAACGCATACGCCCTTTTTGGCCAAGTGCATCATTGTGGACGTTCTGCCTCTTTTCCTATGCTTTACATGCAATTCCAGTCTACCTCCTGAAATCGGTTTCCTGCAATTCTGCCCCGCTTTCAAGTCCTCTTGGCAGCCTTACTTCAATATATTTTTGGACGATAGCTGTCATTTATAACTCTGCAGGTTTGTGAATGACAGTGCCCCTAAGCTCCTTTCTTCAACTCGCTTTCTTGTGAGCTGGCCGCAACACCGCAAGATTGCTTCATGCCCTAGTATGGTTCCGGCACGGCACGCTGAGCCTTTGGTTAATTCCTCTTCCTGGTTGGAAATGAGAGTTAAATTTGCCCGTCCAGACACCTCCAGCTAGTCTCTCATTGGTTCTCCCTATTCCTGTTCATTTTCCGCAGAAATTGCAAACTGGACCAAACAGGAGGTTAAAGGCACTGACTCTCCAAGTGGGGAGAGAGTAAGTAAAGCATCTGGAATGTTGCACCCGAGTACCAGGGGACGAAACCTGAGACACCTTTGAACACGTTTCCCAATCACACGGTGGATCATACTCTGGGTTCCACATGCATGTTTTAGCTGAAGGAAGAATCCCTTAAACCTGGAGAGTTGAGACCCTTGGAATGGGTACCATGCAATATGGCTTCAAAGAGTATGCATTTGCTCACCGATCCTCACCAGTCCTTTCACTGCTGCGTTTATTGCGCTGTACACACGCTTGATTCTCTTTCGGAGACATATAAATCCATAGGTTTTAAGATTCTTACTAGTCAGGTATATTCTTAGGCGTTTAATATGGGGTGTTGAGTCCACTTCGTTGAGCAAGGAGTAACTCTTGTCTATTACATATTTGGCTTATGGAACGGTATCTGTGCTATTTTCAATCTCTGGTTTTATGCAGCACCCCAACTCACCTTTCCCCTTAAGCAAGCATAAGTAGGTTTTCTACATTTGAGACCCTGTTCTGTTTTGTAATTCAGTTCCTGGGTAGCCAAGTTTACATTCCGTGTAGTAGTGATATCTTATGATGTTTCTTTTTCTGTGTGACTTGTTTCACTTAGAATCAGCGTACCTGAATCCACTCATTATGCTGCTATGGGCCTGATGACATAGATTTCATTGCTGAGTGATATTGCATTGTATGTAAGTACTACAATTTCTTTATCCATTTTTCGCTTTCTGCAATATTGAACTTGTACCGTAAACGAGGTTCTTGTAAACAGAGCCGTCCCAAACTTTGGGGTGGCTGTGTCTTTTTGATTTTAATTTCCCTAAGCTATAGGACCATAAGTGGAAGTGCCCTAGGCTCTGTTGCTTTGTTTTGTAGATGTTTCAGGAAACACCATACACTTCTCCAGAGTGGCTGTTGGCAATTTACATCCCGCCCATCAGCATAACAAGGCTCCCAGTTCTCCATGGCCTGTCCTGCCTTTCTGGATTTTACACTTTTTTCAGATGGCCCTTTTGACCGGGGGGCAGTGAGACTTCATTGTAGTGCAGATTTCCTTTGCAAGCTTGCTTGGTTGGCCAAAAAGGGCGTATGCGTTTTTTCCTGAATATATTCAGGAAAAAACGCATACGCCCTTTTTGGCCAAGTGCATCATTGTGGACGTTCTGCCTCTTTTCCTGTGCTTTACATGCAATTCCAGTCTACCTCCTGAAATCGGTTTCCTGCAATTCTGCCCCGCTTTCAAGTCCTCTTGGCAGCCTTACTTCAATATATTTTTGGACGATAGCTGTCATTTATAACTCTGCAGGTTTGTGAGTGACAGTGCCCCTGAGCTCCTTTCTTCAACTCGCTTTCTTGTGAGCTGGCCGCAACACCGCAGGATTGCTTCAGGTCCTAGTGTGGTTCCGGCACGGCACGCTGAGCCTTTGGTTAATTCCTCTTCCTGGTGGGAAATGAGAGTTAAATTTGCCCGTCCAGACACCTCCAGCTAGTCTCTCATTGGTTCTCCCTATTCCTGTTCATTTTCCGCAGAAACTGCAAACTGGGCCAAACAGGAGGTTAAAGGCACTGACTTTCCAAGTGGGGAGAGAGTTAGTAAAGCGTCTGGAATGTTGCACCCGAGTACCAGGGGACGAAAACTGAGACACCTTTGAACACGTTTCCCAATCACACAGTGGATCATAGGCTGGGTTCCACATGCATGTTTTAGCTGAAGGAAGAATCCCTTAAACCTGGAGAGTTGAGACCCATGGAATGGGTACCATGCAATATGACTTCAAAGGGTCTGCATTTGCTCACCGATCCTCACCAATCCTATCACTGCTGCGTTTATGCCGCTGTACACATGCTTGATTCTCTTTCGGAGACATATAAATCCATAGGTTTTAAGATTCTTACTAGTCAGGTATATTCTTAGGCGTTTAATATGGGGTGTTGAGTCCACTTCGTTGAGCAAGGAGTAGCTCTTGTCTATTACATATTTGGCTTATGGAACGGTATCTGTGCTAATTTCAATCTCTGGTTTTATGCAGCACCCCAACTCACCTTTCCCCTTAAGCAAGCATAAGTTGGTTTTCTACATTTGAGACCCTGTTCTGTTTTGTAATTCAGTTCCTGTGTAACCAAGTTTACATTCCGTGTAGTAGTGATATCTTATGATGTTTCTTTTTCTGTGTGACTTATTTCACTTAGAATCATCGTACCTGAATCCACTCATTATGCTGCTACGGGCCTGATGACATAGATTTCATTGCTGAGTGATATTGCATTGTACGTAAGTACCACAAATTCTTTATCCATTTTTCGCTTTCTGCGATATTGAACTTGTACCGTAAACGAGGTTCTTGTAAACAGAGCCGTCCCAAACTTTGGGGTGGCTGTGTCTTTTTGATTTTAATTTCCCTAAGCTATAGGACCATAAGTGGAAGTGCCCTAGGCTCTGTTGCTTTGTTTTTTAGATGTTTCAGGAAACACCATACAGTTCTCCAGAGTGGCTGTTGGCAATTTACATCCCGCCCATCAGCATAACAAGGCTCCCAGTTCTCCATGGCCTGTCCTGCCTTTCTGGATTTTACACTTTTTTCAGATGGCCCTTTTGACCAGGGGGCAGTGAGCCTTCATTGTAGTGCAGATTTCATTTGCAAGCTTGCTTGGTTGGCCAAAAAGGGCGTATGCGTTTTTTCCTGAATATATTCAGGAAAAAACGCATACGCCCTTTTTGGCCAAGTGCATCATTGTGGACGTTCTGCCTCTTTTCCTGTGCTTTACATGCAATTCCAGTCTCCCTCCTGAAATCGGTTTCCTGCAATTCTGCCCCGCTTTCAAGTCCTCTTGGCAGCCTTACTTCAATATATTTTTGGACGATAGCTGTCATTTATAACTCTGCAGGTTTGTGAGTGACAGTGCCCCTGAGCTCCTTTCTTCAACTCGCTTTCTTGTGAGCTGGCCGCAACACCGAAGGATTGCTTCAGGCCCTAGTGTGGTTCCGGCACAGCACGCTGCGCCTTTGGTTAATTCCTCTTCCTGGTGGGAAATGAGAGTTAAATTTGCCCGTCCAGACACCTCCAGCTAGTCTCTCATTGGTTCTCCCTATTCCTGTTCATTTTCCGCAGAAATTGCAAACTGGGCCAAACAGGAGGTTAAAGGCACTGACTCTCCAAGTGGGGAGAGAGTTAGTAAAGCGTCTGGAATGTTGCACCCGAGTACCAGGGGACGAAAACTGAGACACCTTTGAACACGTTTCCCAATCACACGGTGGATCATAGGCTGGGTTCCACATGCATGTTTTAGCTGAAGGAAGAATCCCTTAAACCTGGAGAGTTGAGACCCTTGGAATGGGTACCATGCAATATGACTTCAAAGGGTCTGCATTTGCTCACCGATCCTCACCAATCCTATCACTGCTGCGTTTATGCCGCTGTACACACGCTTGATTCTCTTTTGGAGACATATAAATCCATAGGTTTTAAGATTCTTACTAGTCATGTATATTCTTAGGCGTTTAATATGGGGTGTTGAGTCCACTTCGTTGAGCAAGGAGTAGCTCTTGTCTATTACATATTTGGCTTATGGAACGGTATCTGTGCTCATTTCAATCTCTGGTTTTATGCAGCACCCCAACTCACCTTTCCCCTTAAGCAAGCATAAGTTGGTTTTCTACATTTGAGACCCTGTTCTGTTTTGTAATTCAGTTCCTGTGTAGCCAAGTTTACATTCCGTGTAGTAGTGATATCTTATGATGTTTCTTTTTCTGTGTGACTTATTTCACTTAGAATCATCGTACCTGAATCCACTCATTATGCTGCTACGGGCCTGATGACATAGATTTCATTGCTGAGTGATATTGCATTGTACGTAACTACCACAACTTCTTTATCCATTTTTCGCTTTCTGCGATATTGAACTTGTACCGTAAACGAGGTTCTTGTAAACAGAGCCGTCCCAAACTTTGGGGTGGCTGTGTCTTTTTGATTTTAATTTCCCTAAGCTATAGGACCATAAGTGGAAGTGCCCTAGGCTCTGTTGCTTTGTTTTGTAGATGTTTCAGGAAACACCATACACTTCTCCAGAGTGGCTGTTGGCAATTTACATCCCGCCCATCAGCATAACAAGGCTCCCAGTTCTCCATGGCCTGTCCTGCCTTTCTGGATTTTACACTTTTTTCAGATGGCCCTTTTGACCGGGGGGCAGTGAGACTTCATTGTAGTGCAGATTTCATTTGCAAGCTTGCTTGGTTGGCCAAAAAGGGCGTATGCGTTTTTTCCTGAATATATTCAGGAAAAAACGCATACGCCCTTTTTGGCCAAGTGCATCATTGTGGACGTTCTGCCTCTTTTCCTGTGCTTTACATGCAATTCCAGTCTACCTCCTGAAATCGGTTTCCTGCAATTCTGCCCCGCTTTCAAGTCCTCTTGGCAGCCTTACTTCAATATATTTTTGGACGATAGCTGTCATTTATAACTCTGCAGGTTTGTGAGTGACAGTGCCCCTGAGCTCCTTTCTTCAACTCGCTTTCTTGTGAGCTGGCCGCAACACCGCAGGATTGCTTCAGGCCCTAGTGTGGTTCCGGCACGGCACGCTGAGCCTTTGGTTAATTCCTCTTCCTGGTGGGAAATGAGAGTTAAATTTGCCCGTCCAGACACCTCCAGCTAGTCTCTCATTGGTTCTCCCTATTCCTGTTCATTTTCCGCAGAAACTGCAAACTGGGCCAAACAGGAGGTTAAAGGCACTGACTCTCCAAGTGGGGAGAGAGTTAGTAAAGCGTCTGGAATGTTGCACCCGAGTACCAGGGGACGAAACCTGAGACACCTTTGAACACGTTTCCCAATCACACAGTGGATCATAGGCTGGGTTCCACATGCATGTTTTAGCTGAAGGAAGAATCCCTTAAACCTGGAGAGTTGAGACCCATGGAATGGGTACCATGCAATATGACTTCAAAGGGTCTGCATTTGCTCACCGATCCTCACCAATCCTATCACTGCTGCGTTTATGCCGCTGTACACATGCTTGATTCTCTTTCGGAGACATATAAATCCATAGGTTTTAAGATTCTTACTAGTCAGGTATATTCTTAGGCGTTTAATATGGGGTGTTGAGTCCACTTCGTTGAGCAAGGAGTAGCTCTTGTCTATTACATATTTGGCTTATGGAACGGTATCTGTGCTAATTTCAATCTCTGGTTTTATGCAGCACCCCAACTCACCTTTCCCCTTAAGCAAGCATAAGTTGGTTTTCTACATTTGAGACCCTGTTCTGTTTTGTAATTCAGTTCCTGTGTAGCCAAGTTTACATTCCGTGTAGTAGTGATATCTTATGATGTTTCTTTTTCTGTGTGACTTATTTCACTTAGAATCATCGTACCTGAATCCACTCATTATGCTGCTACGGGCCTGATGACATAGATTTCATTGCTGAGTGATATTGCATTGTACGTAAGTACCACAGATTCTTTATCCATTTTTCGCTTTCTATGATATTGAACTTGTACCGTAAACGAGGTTCTTGTAAACAGAGCCGTCCCAAACTTTGGGGTGGCTGTGTCTTTTTGATTTTAATTTCCCTAAGCTATAGGACCATAAGTGGAAGTGCCCTAGGCTCTGTTGCTTTGTTTTGTAGATGTTTCAGGAAACACCATACACTTCTCCAGAGTGGCTGTTGGCAATTTACATCCCGCCCATCAGCATAACAAGGCTCCCAGTTCTCCATGGCCTGTCCTGCCTTTCTGGATTTTACACTTTTTTCAGATGGCCCTTTTGACCGGGGGGCAGTGAGACTTCATTGTAGTGCAGATTTCCTTTGCAAGCTTGCTTGGTTGGCCAAAAAGCGCGTATGCGTTTTTTCCTGAATATATTCAGGAAAAAACGCATACGCCCTTTTTGGCCAAGTGCATCATTGTGGACGTTCTGCCTCTTTTCGTATGCTTTACATGCAATTCCAGGCTACCTCCTGAAATCGGTTTCCTGCAATTCTGCCCCGCTTTCTAGTCCTCTTGGCAGCCTTGCTCCAATATATTTTTGGACGATAGCTGTCATTTATAACTCTGCAGGTTTGTGAATGACAGTGCCCCTGAGCTCCTTTCTTCAACTCGCTTTCTTGTGAACTGGCCGCAACACCGCAGGATTGGTTCATGCCCTAGTGTGGTTCCGGCACCGCACGCTGAGCCTTTGGTTAATTCCTCTTCCTGGTGGGAAATGAGAGTTAAATTTGCCCGTCCAGACACCTCCAGCTAGTCTCTCATTGGTTCTCCCTATTCCTGTTCATTTTCCGCAGAAATTGCAAACTGGGCCAAACAGGAGGTTAAAGGCACTGACTCTCCAAGTGGGGAGAGAGTAAGTAAAGCGTCTGGAATGTTGCACCCGAGTACCAGGGGACGAAACCTGAGACACCTTTGAACACGTTTCCCAATCACACGGTGGATGATACTCTGGGTTCCACATGCATGTTTTAGCTGTAGGAAGAATCCCTTAAACCTGGAGAGTTGAGACCCATGGAATGGGTACCATGCAATATGGCTTCAAAGAGTATGCATTTGCTCACCGATCCTCACCAATCCTTTCACTGCTGCGTTTATTGCGCTGTACACACGCTTGATTCTCTTTCGGAGACATATAAATCCATAGGTTTTAAGATTCTTACTAGTCAGGTATATTCTTAGGCGTTTAATATGGGGTGTTGAGTCCACTTCGTTGAGCAAGGAGTAGCTCTTGTCTATTACATATTTGGCTTATGGAACGGTATCTGTGCTCATTTCAATCTCTGGTTTTATGCAGCACCCCAACTCACCTTTCCCCTTAAGCAAGCATAAGTTGGTTTTCTACATTTGAGACCCTGTTCTGTTTTGTAATTCAGTTCCTGTGTAGCCAAGTTTACATTCCGTGTAGTAGTGATATCTTATGATGTTTCTTTTTCTGTGTGACTTATTTCACTTAGAATCATCGTACCTGAATCCACTCATTATGCTGCTACGGGCCTGATGACATAGATTTCATTGCTGAGTGATATTGCATTGTACGTAAGTACCACAAATTCTTTATCCATTTTTCGCTTTCTGCGATATTGAACTTGTACCGTAAACGAGGTTCTTGTAAACAGAGCCGTCCCAAACTTTGGGGTGGCTGTGTCTTTTTGATTTTAAATTCCCTAAGCTATAGGACCATAAGTGGAAGTGCCCTAGGCTCTGTTGCTTTGTTTTTTAGATGTTTCAGGAAACACCATACAGTTCTCCAGAGTGGCTGTTGGCAATTTACATCCCGCCCATCAGCATAACAAGGCTCCCAGTTCTCCATGGCCTGTCCTGCCTTTCTGGATTTTACACTTTTTTCAGATGGCCCTTTTGACCAGGGGGCAGTGAGCCTTCATTGTAGTGCAGATTTCATTTGCAAGCTTGCTTGGTTGGCCAAAAAGGGCGTATGCGTTTTTTCCTGAATATATTCAGGAAAAAACGCATACGCCCTTTTTGGCCAAGTGCATCATTGTGGACGTTCTGCCTCTTTTCCTGTGCTTTACATGCAATTCCAGTCTACCTCCTGAAATCGGTTTCCTGCAATTCTGCCCCGCTTTCAAGTCCTCTTGGCAGCCTTACTTCAATATATTTTTGGACGATAGCTGTCATTTATAACTCTGCAGGTTTGTGAGTGACAGTGCCCCTGAGCTCCTTTCTTCAACTCGCTTTCTTGTGAGCTGGCCGCAACACCGAAGGATTGCTTCAGGCCCTAGTGTGGTTCCGGCACAGCACGCTGCGCCTTTGGTTAATTCCTCTTCCTGGTGGGAAATGAGAGTTAAATTTGCCCGTCCAGACACCTCCAGCTAGTCTCTCATTGGTTCTCCCTATTCCTGTTCATTTTCCGCAGAAATTGCAAACTGGGCCAAACAGGAGGTTAAAGGCACTGACTCTCCAAGTGGGGAGAGAGTTAGTAAAGCGTCTGGAATGTTGCACCCGAGTACCAGGGGACGAAAACTGAGACACCTTTGAACACGTTTCCCAATCACACGGTGGATCATAGGCTGGGTTCCACATGCATGTTTTAGCTGAAGGAAGAATCCCTTAAACCTGGAGAGCTGAGACCCTTGGAATGGGTACCATGCAATATGACTTCAAAGGGTCTGCATTTGCTCACCGATCCTCACCAATCCTATCACTGCTGCGTTTATGCCGCTGTACACACGCTTGATTCTCTTTTGGAGACATATAAATCCATAGGTTTTAAGATTCTTACTAGTCAGGTATATTCTTAGGCGTTTAATATGGGGTGTTGAGTCCACTTCGTTGAGCAAGGAGTAGCTCTTGTCTATTACATATTTGGCTTATGGAACGGTATCTGTGCTCATTTCAATCTCTGGTTTTATGCAGCACCCCAACTCACCTTTCCCCTTAAGCAAGCATAAGTTGGTTTTCTACATTTGAGACCCTGTTCTGTTTTGTAATTCAGTTCCTGTGTAGCCAAGTTTACATTCCGTGTAGTAGTGATATCTTATGATGTTTCTTTTTCTGTGTGACTTATTTCACTTAGAATCATCGTACCTGAATCCACTCATTATGCTGCTACGGGCCTGATGACATAGATTTCATTGCTGAGTGATATTGCATTGTACGTAACTACCACAACTTCTTTATCCATTTTTCGCTTTCTGCGATATTGAACTTGTACCGTAAACGAGGTTCTTGTAAACAGAGCCGTCCCAAACTTTGAGGTGGCTGTGTCTTTTTGATTTTAATTTCCCTAAGCTATAGGACCATAAGTGGAAGTGCCCTAGGCTCTGTTGCTTTGTTTTGTAGATGTTTCAGGAAACACCATACACTTCTCCAGAGTGGCTGTTGGCAATTTACATCCCGCCCATCAGCATAACAAGGCTCCCAGTTCTCCATGGCCTGTCCTGCCTTTCTGGATTTTACACTTTTTTCAGATGGCCCTTTTGACCGGGGGGCAGTGAGACTTCATTGTAGTGCAGATTTCATTTGCAAGCTTGCTTGGTTGGCCAAAAAGGGCGTATGCGTTTTTTCCTGAATATATTCAGGAAAAAACGCATACGCCCTTTTTGGCCAAGTGCATCATTGTGGACGTTCTGCCTCTTTTCCTGTGCTTTACATGCAATTCCAGTCTACCTCCTGAAATCGGTTTCCTGCAATTCTGCCCCGCTTTCAAGTCCTCTTGGCAGCCTTACTTCAATATATTTTTGGACGATAGCTGTCATTTATAATTCTGCAGGTTTGTGAGTGACAGTGCCCCTGAGCTCCTTTCTTCAACTCGCTTTCTTGTGAGCTGGCCGCAACACCGCAGGATTGCTTCAGGCCCTAGTGTGGTTCCGGCACGGCACGCTGAGCCTTTGGTTAATTCCTCTTCCTGGTGGGAAATGAGAGTTAAATTTGCCCGTCCAGACACCTCCAGCTAGTCTCTCATTGGTTCTCCCTATTCCTGTTCATTTTCCGCAGAAATTGCAAACTGGGCCAAACAGGAGGTTAAAGGCACTGACTCTCCAAGTGGGGAGAGAGTAAGTAAAGCATCTGGAATGTTGCACCCGAGTACCAGGGGACGAAACCTGAGACACCTTTGAACACGTTTCCCAATCACACGGTGGATCATACTCTGGGTTCCACATGCATGTTTTAGCTGAAGGAAGAATCCCTTAAACCTGGAGAGTTGAGACCCATGGAATGGGTACCATGCAATATGGCTTCAAAGAGTATGCATTTGCTCACCGATCCTCACCAATCCTTTCACTGCTGCGTTTATTGCGCTGTACACACGCTTGATTCTCTTTCGGAGACATATAAATCCATAGGTTTTAAGATTCTTACTAGTCAGGTATATTCTTAGGCGTTTAATATGGGGTGTTGAGTCCACTTCGTTGAGCAAGGAGTAGCTCTTGTCTATTACATATTTGGCTTATGGAACGGTATCTGTGCTAATTTCAATCTCTGGTTTTATGCAGCACCCCAACTCACCTTTCCCCTTAAGCAAGCATAAGTTGGTTTTCTACATTTGAGACCCTGTTCTGTTTTGTAATTCAGTTCCTGTGTAGCCAAGTTTACATTCCGTGTAGTAGTGATATCTTATGATGTTTCTTTTTCTGTGTGACTTATTTCACTTAGAATCATCATACCTGAATCCACTCATTATGCTGCTACGGGCCTGATGACATAGATTTCATTGCTGAGTGATATTGCATTGTACGTAAGTACCACAACTTCTTTATCCATTTTTCGCTTTCTGCGATATTGAACTTGTACCGTAAACGAGGTTCTTGTAAACAGAGCCGTCCCAAATTTTGGGGTGGCTGTGTCTTTTTGATTTTAATTTCCCTAAGCTATAGGACCATAAGTGGAAGTGCCCTAGGCTCTGTTGCTTTGTTTTGTAGATGTTTCAGGAAACACCATACACTTCTCCAGAGTGGCTGTTGGCAATTTACATCCCGCCCATCAGCATAACAAGGCTCCCAGTTCTCCATGGCCTGTCCTGCCTTTCTGGATTTTACACTTTTTTCAGATGGCCCTTTTGACCGGGGGGCAGTGAGACTTCATTGTAGTGCAGATTTCCTTTGCAAGCTTGCTTGGTTGGCCAAAAAGGGCGTATGCGTTTTTTCCTGAATATATTCAGGAAAAAACGCATACGCCCTTTTTGGCCAATTGCATCATTGTGGACGTTCTGCCTCTTTTCCTATGCTTTACATGCAACTCCAGTCTACCTCCTGAAATCGGTTTCCTGCAATTCTGCCCCGCTTTCAAGTCCTCTTGGCAGCCTTACTCCAATATATTTTTGGACGATAGCTGTCATTTATAACTCTGCAGGTTTGTGAGTGACAGTGCCCCTGAGCTACTTTCTTCAACTCGCTTTCTTGTGAGCTGGCCGCAACACCGCAGGATTGCTTCATGCCCTAGTGTGGTTCCGGCACGGCACGCTGAGCCTTTGGTTAATTCCTCTTCCTGGTGGGAAATGAGAGTTAAATTTGCCCGTCCAGACACCTCCAGCTAGTCTCTCATTGGTTCTCCCTATTCCTGTTCATTTTCCGCAGAAATTGCAAACTGGGCCAAACAGGAGGTTAAAGGCACTGACTCTCCAAGTGGGGAGAGAGTAAGTAAAGCGTCTGGAATGTTGCACCCGAGTACGAGGGGACGAAACCTGAGACACCTTTGAACACGTTTCCCAATCACACGGTGGATCATACTCTGGGTTCCACATGCATGTTTTAGCTGAAGGAAGAATCCCTTAAACCTGGAGAGTTGAGACCCATGGAATGGGTACCATGCAATATGGATTCAAAGAGTATGCATTTGCTCACCGATCCTCACCAATCCTTTCACTGCTGCGTTTATTGCGCTGTACACACGCTTGATTCTCTTTCAGAGACATATAAATCCATAGGTTTTAAGATTCTTACTAGTCAGGTATATTCTTAGGCGTTTAATATGGGGTGTTGAGTCCACTTCGTTGAGCAAGGAGTAGCTCTTGTCTATTACATATTTGGCTTATGGAACGGTATCTGTGCTCATTTCAATCTCTGGTTTTATGCAGCACCCCAACTCACCTTTCCCCTTAAGCAAGCATAAGTTGGTTTTCTACATTTGAGACCCTGTTCTGTTTTGTAATTCAGTTCCTGTGTAGCCAAGTTTACATTCCGTGTAGTAGTGATATCTTATGATGTTTCTTTTTCTGTGTGACTTATTTCACTTAGAATCATCGTACCTGAATCCACTCATTATGCTGCTACGGGCCTGATGACATAGATTTCATTGCTGAGTGATATTGCATTGTACGTAAGTACCACAAATTCTTTATCCATTTTTCGCTTTCTGTGATATTGAACTTGTACCGTAAACGAGGTTCTTGTAAACAGAGCCGTCCCAAACTTTGGGGTGGCTGTGTCTTTTTGATTTTAATTTCCCTAAGCTATAGGACCATAAGTGGAAGTGCCCTAGGCTCTGTTGCTTTGTTTTTTAGATGTTTCAGGAAACACCATACACTTCTCCAGAGTGGCTGTTGGCAATTTACATCCCACCCATCAGCATAACAAGGCTCCCAGTTCTCCATGGCCTGTCCTGCCTTTCTGGATTTTACACTTTTTTCAGATGGCCCTTTTGACCGGGGGGCAGTGAGACTTCATTGTAGTGCAGATTTCTTTTGCAAGCTTGCTTGGTTGGCCAAAAAGGGCGTATGCGTTTTTTCCTGAATATATTCAGGAAAAAACGCATACGCCCTTTTTGGCCAAGTGCATCATTGTGGACGTTCTGCCTCTTTTCCTGTGCTTTACATGCAATTCCAGTCTACCTCCTGAAATCGGTTTCCTGCAATTCTGCCCCGCTTTCAAGTCCTCTTGGCAGCCTTACTTCAATATATTTTTGGACGATAGCTGTCATTTATAACTCTGCATGTTTGTGAGTGACAGTGCCCCTGAGCTCCTTTCTTCAACTCGCTTTCTTGTGAGCTGTCCGCAACACCGCAGGATTGCTTCATGCCCTAGTGTGGTTCCGGCACCGCACACTGAGCCTTTGGTTAATTCCTCTTCCTGGTGGGCAATGAGAGTTAAATTTGCCCGTCCAGACACCTCCAGCTAGTCTCTCATTGGTTCTCCCTATTCCTGTTCATTTTCCGCAGAAATTGCAAACTGGGCCAAACAGGAGGTTAAAGGCACTGACTCTCCAAGTGGGGAGAGAGTTAGTAAAGCGTCTGGAATGTTGCACCCGAGTACCAGGGGACGAAAACTGAGACACCTTTGAACACGTTTCCCAATCACACGGTGGATCATACTCTGGGTTCCACATGCATGTTTTAGCTGAAGGAAGAATCCCTTAAACCTGGAGAGTTGAGACCCGTGGAATGGGTACCATGCAATATGACTTCAAAGGGTCTTCATTTGCTCACCGAACCTCTCCAATCCTATCACTGCTGCGTTTATGCCCCTGTACACACGTTTGATTCTCTTTTGGAAACATAGCAATCCATAGGTTTTAAGATACTTACTAGTCAGGTACATTCTTAGGCGTTTAATATGGGGTGTTGAGTCCATTTCGTTGAGCAAGGAGTAGCTCTTGTCTATTCCATATTTGGCTTAAGGAACTTTATCTGTGCTCATTTCAATCTCTGGTTTTATGCAGCACCCCAACTCACCTTTCCCCTTAAGCAAGCATATGTTGGTTTTCTAAATTTGAGACCCTGTTCTGTTTTGTAATCCAGTTCCTGTGTAGCCAAGTTTACATTCCATGTATTAGTGATATCTTATGATGTTTCTATTTCTGTGTGACATATTTCAGTTAGAATCATCATACCTGAATCCACTCATTATGCTGCTACGGGCCTGATGACATAGATGTCATTGCTGAGTGATATTGTATTGTACGTAAGTACCACAACTTCTTTATCCATTTTTCACTTTCTGCAATTTTGAACTTGTACCGTAAACGAGGTTCTTGTAAACAGAGCCGTCCCAAACTTTGGGGTGGCTGTGTCTTTTTGATTTTCATTTCCCTAAGCTATAGGACCATAAGTGGAAGTGCCCTAGGCTCTGTTGCTTTGTTTTTTAGATGTTTCAGGAAACACCATACACTTCTCCAGAGTGGCTGTTGGCAATTTACATCCCGCCCATCAGCATAACAAGGCTCCCAGTTCTCCATGGCCTGTCCTGCCTTTCTGGATTTTACACTTTTTTCAGATGGCCCTTTTGACCGGGGGGCAGTGAGACTTCATTGTAGTGCAGATTTCCTTTGCAAGCTTGCTTGGTTGGCCAAAAAGTGCGTATGCGTTTTTTCCTGAATATATTCAGGAAAAAACGCATACGCCCTTTTTGGCCAAGTGCATCATTGTGGACGTTCTGCCTCTTTTCCTATGCTTTAAATGCAATTCCAGTCTACCTCCTGAAATCGGTTTCCTGCAATTCTGCCCCGCTTTCAAGTCCTCTTGGCAGCCTTACTCCAATATATTTTTGGACGATAGCTGTCATTTATAACTCTGCAGGTTTGTGAATGACAGTGCCCCTAAGCTCCTTTCTTCAACTCGCTTTCTTGTGAGCTGGCCGCAACACCGCAGGATTGCTTCATGCCCTAGTGTGGTTCCGGCACGGCACGCTGAGCCTTTGGTTAATTCCTCTTCCTGGTGGGAAATGAGAGTTAAATTTGCCCGTCCAGACACCTCCAGCTAGTCTCTCATTGGTTCTCCCTATTCCTGTTCATTTTCCGCAGAAATTGCAAACTGGGCCAAACAGGAGGTTAAAGGCACTGACTCTCCAAGTGGGGAGAGAGTTAGTAAAGCGTCTGGAATGTTGCACCCAAGTACCAGGGGACGAAAACTGAGACACCTTTGAACACGTTTCCCTATCACACGGTGGATCATAGGCTGGGTTCCACATGCATGTTTTAGCTGAAGGAAGAATCCCTTAAACCTGGAGAGTTGAGACCCATGGAATGGGTACCATGCAATATGACTTCAAAGGGTCTGCATTTGCTCACCGATCCTCACCAATCCTATCACTGCTGCGTTTATGCCGCTGTACACACGCTTGATTCTCTTTCGGAGACATATAAATCCATAGGTTTTAAGATTCTTACTAGTCAGGTATATTCTTAGGCGTTTAATATGGGGTGTTGAGTCCACTTCGTTGAGCAAGGAGTAGCTCTTGTCTATTACATATTTGGCTTATGGAACGGTATCTGTGCTAATTTCAATCTCTGGTTTTATGCAGCACCCCAACTCACCTTTCCCCTTAAGCAAGCATAAGTTGGTTTTCTACATTTGAGACCCTGTTCTGTTTTGTAATTCAGTTCCTGTGTAGCCAAGTTTACATTCCGTGTAGTAGTGATGTCTTATGATGTTTCTTTTTCTGTGTGACTTATTTCAGTTAGAATCATCATACCTGAATCCACTCATTATGCTGCTACGGGCCTGATGACATAGATTTCATTGCTGAGTGATATTGCATTGTACGTAAGTACCACAACTTCTTTATCCATTTTTCGCTTTCTGCGATATTGAACTTGTACCGTAAACGAGGTTCTTGTAAACAGAGCCGTCCCAAACTTTGGGGTGGCTGTGTCTTTTTGATTTTAATTTCCCTAAGCTATAGGACCATAAGTGGAAGTGCCCTAGGCTCTGTTGCTTTGTTTTGTAGATGTTTCAGGAAACACCATACACTTCTCCAGAGTGGCTGTTGGCAATTTACATCCCGCCCATCAGCATAACAAGGCTCCCAGTTCTCCATGGCCTGTCCTGCCTTTCTGGATTTTACACTTTTTTCAGATGGCCCTTTTGACCGGGGGGCAGTGAGACTTCATTGTAGTGCAGATTTCCTTTGCAAGCTTGCTTGGTTGGCCAAAAAGGGCGTATGCGTTTTTTCCTGAATATATTCAGGAAAAAACGCATACGCCCTTTTTGGCCAAGTGCATCATTGTGGACGTTCTGCCTCTTTTCCTATGCTTTACATGCAATTCCAGTCTACCTCCTGAAATCGGTTTCCTGCAATTCTGCCCCGCTTTCAAGTCCTCTTGGCAGCCTTACTCCAATATATTTTTGGACGATAGCTGTCATTTATAACTCTGCAGGTTTGTGAATGACAGTGCCCCTGAGCTCCTTTCTTCAACTCGCTTTCTTGTGAGCTGGCCGCAACACCGCAGGATTGCTTCATGCCCTAGTGTGGTTCCGGCACCGCACGCTGAGCCTTTGGTTAATTCCTCTTCCTGGTGGGAAATGAGAGTTAAATTTGCCCGTCCAGACACCTCCAGCTAGTCTCTCATTGGTTCTCCCTATTCCTGTTCATTTTCCGCAGAAATTGCAAACTGGGCCAAACAGGAGGTTAAAGGCACTGACTCTCCAAGTGGGGAGAGAGTAAGTAAAGCGTCTGGAATGTTGCACCCGAGTACCAGGGGACGAAAACTGAGACACCTTTGAACACGTTTCCCAATCACACGGTGGATCATACTCTGGGTTCCACATGCATGTTTTAGCTGAAGGAAGAATCCCTTAAACCTGGAGAGTTGAGACCCGTGGAATGGGTACCATGCAATATGACTTCAAAGGGTCTTCATTTGCTCACCGAACCTCTCCAATCCTATCACTGCTGCGTTTATGCCCATGTACACACGCTTGATTCTCTTTCGGAGACATAGCAATCCATAGGTTTTAAGATACTTACTAGTCAGGTACATTCTTAGGCGTTTAATATGGGGTGTTGAGTCCATTTCGTTGAGCAAGGAGTAGCTCTTGTCTATTCCATATTTGGCTTAAGGAACTTAATCTGTGCTCATTTCAATCTCTGGTTTTATGCAGCACCCCAACTCACCTTTCCCCTTAAGCAAGCATATGTTGGTTTTCTAAATTTGAGACCCTGTTCTGTTTTGTAAACCAGTTCCTGTGTAGCCAAGTTTACATTCCATGTATTAGTGATATCTTATGATGTTTCTTTTTCTGTGTGACTTATTTCAGTTAGAATCATCATACCTGAATCCACTCATTATGCTGCTACGGGCCTGATGACATAGATGTCATTGCTGAGTGATATTGTATTGTACGTAAGTACCACAACTTCTTTATCCATTTTTCACTTTCTGCAATTTTGAACTTGTACCGTAAACGAGGTTCTTGTAAACAGAGCCGTCCCAAACTTTGGGGTGGCTGTGTCTTTTTGATTTTCATTTCCCTAAGCTATAGGACCATAAGTGGAAGTGCCCTAGGCTCTGTTGCTTTGTTTTGTAGATGTTTCAGGAAACACCATACACTTCTCCAGAGTGGCTGTTGGCAATTTACATCCCGCCCATCAGCATAACAAGGCTCCCAGTTCTCCATGGCCTGTCCTGCCTTTCTGGATTTTACACTTTTTTCAGATGGCCCTTTTGACCGGGGGGCAGTGAGACTTCATTGTAGTGCAGATTTCCTTTGCAAGCTTGCTTGGTTGGCCAAAAAGGGCGTATGCGTTTTTTCCTGAATATATTCAGGAAAAAACGCATACGCCCTTTTTGGCCAAGTGCATCATTGTGGACGTTCTGCCTCTTTTCCTATGCTTTACATGCAATTCCAGTCTACCTCCTGAAATCGGTTTCCTGCAATTCTGCCCCGCTTTCAAGTCCTCTTGGCAGCCTTACTCCAATATATTTTTGGACGATAGCTGTCATTTATAACTCTGCAGGTTTGTGAGTGACAGTGCCCCTGAGCTACTTTCTTCAACTCGCTTTCTTGTGAGCTGGCCGCAACACCGCAGGATTGCTTCATGCCCTAGTGTGGTTCCGGCACGGCACGCTGAGCCTTTGGTTAATTCCTCTTCCTGGTGGGAAATGAGAGTTAAATTTGCCCGTCCAGACACCTCCAGCTAGTCTCTCATTGGTTCTCCCTATTCCTGTTCATTTTCCGCAGAAATTGCAAACTGGGCCAAACAGGAGGTTAAAGGCACTGACTCTCCAAGTGGGGAGAGAGTAAGTAAAGCGTCTGGAATGTTGCACCCGAGTACGAGGGGACGAAACCTGAGACACCTTTGAACACGTTTCCCAATCACACGGTGGATCATACTCTGGGTTCCACATGCATGTTTTAGCTGAAGGAAGAATCCCTTAAACCTGGAGAGTTGAGACCCATGGAATGGGTACCATGCAATATGGATTCAAAGAGTATGCATTTGCTCACCGATCCTCACCAATCCTTTCACTGCTGCGTTTATTGCGCTGTACACACGCTTGATTCTCTTTCGGAGACATATAAATCCATAGGTTTTAAGATTCTTACTAGTCAGGTATATTCTTAGGCGTTTAATATGGGGTGTTGAGTCCACTTCGTTGAGCAAGGAGTAGCTCTTGTCTATTACATATTTGGCTTATGGAACGGTATCTGTGCTAATTTCAATCTCTGGTTTTATGCAGCACCCCAACTCACCTTTCCCCTTAAGCAAGCATAAGTTGGTTTTCTACATTTGAGACCCTGTTCTGTTTTGTAATTCAGTTCCTGTGTAGCCAAGTTTACATTCCGTGTAGTAGTGATATCTTATGATGTTTCTTTTTCTGTGTGACTTATTTCACTTAGAATCATCGTACCTGAATCCACTCATTATGCTGCTACGGGCCTGATGACATAGATTTCATTGCTGAGTGATATTGCATTGTACGTAAGTACCACAAATTCTTTATCCATTTTTCGCTTTCTGTGATATTGAACTTGTACCGTAAACGAGGTTCTTGTAAACAGAGCCGTCCCAAACTTTGGGGTGGCTGTGTCTTTTTGATTTTAATTTCCCTAAGCTATAGGACCATAAGTGGAAGTGCCCTAGGCTCTGTTGCTTTGTTTTTTAGATGTTTCAGGAAACACCATACACTTCTCCAGAGTGGCTGTTGGCAATTTACATCCCACCCATCAGCATAACAAGGCTCCCAGTTCTCCATGGCCTGTCCTGCCTTTCTGGATTTTACACTTTTTTCAGATGGCCCTTTTGACCGGGGGGCAGTGAGACTTCATTGTAGTGCAGATTTCTTTTGCAAGCTTGCTTGGTTGGCCAAAAAGGGCGTATGCGTTTTTTCCTGAATATATTCAGGAAAAAACGCATACGCCCTTTTTGGCCAAGTGCATCATTGTGGACGTTCTGCCTCTTTTCCTGTGCTTTACATGCAATTCCAGTCTACCTCCTGAAATCGGTTTCCTGCAATTCTGCCCCGCTTTCAAGTCCTCTTGGCAGCCTTACTTCAATATATTTTTGGACGATAGCTGTCATTTATAACTCTGCATGTTTGTGAGTGACAGTGCCCCTGAGCTCCTTTCTTCAACTCGCTTTCTTGTGAGCTGTCCGCAACACCGCAGGATTGCTTCATGCCCTAGTGTGGTTCCGGCACCGCACACTGAGCCTTTGGTTAATTCCTCTTCCTGGTGGGCAATGAGAGTTAAATTTGCCCGTCCAGACACCTCCAGCTAGTCTCTCATTGGTTCTCCCTATTCCTGTTCATTTTCCGCAGAAATTGCAAACTGGGCCAAACAGGAGGTTAAAGGCACTGACTCTCCAAGTGGGGAGAGAGTTAGTAAAGCGTCTGGAATGTTGCACCCGAGTACCAGGGGACGAAAACTGAGACACCTTTGAACACGTTTCCCAATCACACGGTGGATCATACTCTGGGTTCCACATGCATGTTTTAGCTGAAGGAAGAATCCCTTAAACCTGGAGAGTTGAGACCCGTGGAATGGGTACCATGCAATATGACTTCAAAGGGTCTTCATTTGCTCACCGAACCTCTCCAATCCTATCACTGCTGCGTTTATGCCCCTGTACACACGTTTGATTCTCTTTTGGAAACATAGCAATCCATAGGTTTTAAGATACTTACTAGTCAGGTACATTCTTAGGCGTTTAATATGGGGTGTTGAGTCCATTTCGTTGAGCAAGGAGTAGCTCTTGTCTATTCCATATTTGGCTTAAGGAACTTTATCTGTGCTCATTTCAATCTCTGGTTTTATGCAGCACCCCAACTCACCTTTCCCCTTAAGCAAGCATATGTTGGTTTTCTAAATTTGAGACCCTGTTCTGTTTTGTAATCCAGTTCCTGTGTAGCCAAGTTTACATTCCATGTATTAGTGATATCTTATGATGTTTCTATTTCTGTGTGACTTATTTCAGTTAGAATCATCATACCTGAATCCACTCATTATGCTGCTACGGGCCTGATGACATAGATGTCATTGCTGAGTGATATTGTATTGTACGTAAGTACCACAACTTCTTTATCCATTTTTCACTTTCTGCAATTTTGAACTTGTACCGTAAACGAGGTTCTTGTAAACAGAGCCGTCCCAAATTTTGGGGTGGCTGTGTCTTTTTGATTTTCATTTCCCTAAGCTATAGGACCATAAGTGGAAGTGCCCTAGGCTCTGTTGCTTTGTTTTTTAGATGTTTCAGGAAACACCATACACTTCTCCAGAGTGGCTGTTGGCAATTTACATCCCGCCCATCAGCATAACAAGGCTCCCAGTTCTCCATGGCCTGTCCTGCCTTTCTGGATTTTACACTTTTTTCAGATGGCCCTTTTGACCGGGGGGCAGTGAGACTTCATTGTAGTGCAGATTTCCTTTGCAAGCTTGCTTGGTTGGCCAAAAAGGGCGTATGCGTTTTTTCCTGAATATATTCAGGAAAAAACGCATACGCCCTTTTTGGCCAAGTGCATCATTGTGGACGTTCTGCCTCTTTTCCTATGCTTTACATGCAATTCCAGTCTACCTCCTGAAATCGGTTTCCTGCAATTCTGCCCCGCTTTCAAGTCCTCTTGGCAGCCTTACTCCAATATATTTTTGGACGATAGCTGTCATTTATAACTCTGCAGGTTTGTGAGTGACAGTGCCCCTGAGCTACTTTCTTCAACTCGCTTTCTTGTGAGCTGGCCGCAACACCGCAGGATTGCTTCATGCCCTAGTGTGGTTCCGGCACGGCACGCTGAGCCTTTGGTTAATTCCTCTTCCTGGTGGGAAATGAGAGTTAAATTTGCCCGTCCAGACACCTCCAGCTAGTCTCTCATTGGTTCTCCCTATTCCTGTTCATTTTCCGCAGAAATTGCAAACTGGGCCAAACAGGAGGTTAAAGGCACTGACTCTCCAAGTGGGGAGAGAGTAAGTAAAGCGTCTGGAATGTTGCACCCGAGTACGAGGGGACGAAACCTGAGACACCTTTGAACACGTTTCCCAATCACACGGTGGATCATACTCTGGGTTCCACATGCATGTTTTAGCTGAAGGAAGAATCCCTTAAACCTGGAGAGTTGAGACCCATGGAATGGGTACCATGCAATATGGATTCAAAGAGTATGCATTTGCTCACCGATCCTCACCAATCCTTTCACTGCTGCCTTTATTGCGCTGTACACACGCTTGATTCTCTTTCGGAGACATATAAATCCATAGGTTTTAAGATTCTTACTAGTCAGGTATATTCTTAGGCGTTTAATATGGGGTGTTGAGTCCACTTCGTTGAGCAAGGAGTAGCTCTTGTCTATTACATATTTGGCTTATGGAACGGTATCTGTGCTAATTTCAATCTCTGGTTTTATGCAGCACCCCAACTCACCTTTCCCCTTAAGCAAGCATAAGTTGGTTTTCTACATTTGAGACCCTGTTCTGTTTTGTAATTCAGTTCCTGTGTAGCCAAGTTTACATTCCGTGTAGTAGTGATATCTTATGATGTTTCTTTTTCTGTGTGACTTATTTCACTTAGAATCATCGTACCTGAATCCACTCATTATGCTGCTACGGGCCTGATGACATAGATTTCATTGCTGAGTGATATTGCATTGTACGTAAGTACCACAAATTCTTTATCCATTTTTCGCTTTCTGTGATATTGAACTTGTACCGTAAACGAGGTTCTTGTAAACAGAGCCGTCCCAAACTTTGGGGTGGCTGTGTCTTTTTGATTTTAATTTCCCTAAGCTATAGGACCATAAGTGGAAGTGCCCTAGGCTCTGTTGCTTTGTTTTTTAGATGTTTCAGGAAACACCATACACTTCTCCAGAGTGGCTGTTGGCAATTTACATCCCACCCATCAGCATAACAAGGCTCCCAGTTCTCCATGGCCTGTCCTGCCTTTCTGGATTTTACACTTTTTTCAGATGGCCCTTTTGACCGGGGGGCAGTGAGACTTCATTGTAGTGCAGATTTCTTTTGCAAGCTTGCTTGGTTGGCCAAAAAGGGCGTATGCGTTTTTTCCTGAATATATTCAGGAAAAAACGCATACGCCCTTTTTGGCCAAGTGCATCATTGTGGACGTTCTGCCTCTTTTCCTGTGCTTTACATGCAATTCCAGTCTACCTCCTGAAATCGGTTTCCTGCAATTCTGCCCCGCTTTCAAGTCCTCTTGGCAGCCTTACTTCAATATATTTTTGGACGATAGCTGTCATTTATAACTCTGCATGTTTGTGAGTGACAGTGCCCCTGAGCTCCTTTCTTCAACTCGCTTTCTTGTGAGCTGTCCGCAACACCGCAGGATTGCTTCATGCCCTAGTGTGGTTCCGGCACCGCACACTGAGCCTTTGGTTAATTCCTCTTCCTGGTGGGCAATGAGAGTTAAATTTGCCCGTCCAGACACCTCCAGCTAGTCTCTCATTGGTTCTCCCTATTCCTGTTCATTTTCCGCAGAAATTGCAAACTGGGCCAAACAGGAGGTTAAAGGCACTGACTCTCCAAGTGGGGAGAGAGTTAGTAAAGCGTCTGGAATGTTGCACCCGAGTACCAGGGGACGAAAACTGAGACACCTTTGAACACGTTTCCCAATCACACGGTGGATCATACTCTGGGTTCCACATGCATGTTTTAGCTGAAGGAAGAATCCCTTAAACCTGGAGAGTTGAGACCCGTGGAATGGGTACCATGCAATATGACTTCAAAGGGTCTTCATTTGCTCACCGAACCTCTCCAATCCTATCACTGCTGCGTTTATGCCCCTGTACACACGTTTGATTCTCTTTTGGAAACATAGCAATCCATAGGTTTTAAGATACTTACTAGTCAGGTACATTCTTAGGCGTTTAATATGGGGTGTTGAGTCCATTTCGTTGAGCAAGGAGTAGCTCTTGTCTATTCCATATTTGGCTTAAGGAACTTTATCTGTGCTCATTTCAATCTCTGGTTTTATGCAGCACCCCAACTCACCTTTCCCCTTAAGCAAGCATATGTTGGTTTTCTAAATTTGAGACCCTGTTCTGTTTTGTAATCCAGTTCCTGTGTAGCCAAGTTTACATTCCATGTATTAGTGATATCTTATGATGTTTCTATTTCTGTGTGACTTATTTCAGTTAGAATCATCATACCTGAATCCACTCATTATGCTGCTACGGGCCTGATGACATAGATGTCATTGCTGAGTGATATTGTATTGTACGTAAGTACCACAACTTCTTTATCCATTTTTCACTTTCTGCAATTTTGAACTTGTACCGTAAACGAGGTTCTTGTAAACAGAGCCGTCCCAAACTTTGGGGTGGCTGTGTCTTTTTGATTTTCATTTCCCTAAGCTATAGGACCATAAGTGGAAGTGCCCTAGGCTCTGTTGCTTTGTTTTTTAGATGTTTCAGGAAACACCATACACTTCTCCAGAGTGGCTGTTGGCAATTTACATCCCGCCCATCAGCATAACAAGGCTCCCAGTTCTCCATGGCCTGTCCTGCCTTTCTGGATTTTACACTTTTTTCAGATGGCTCTTTTGACCGGGGGGCAGTGAGACTTCATTGTAGTGCAGATTTCCTTTGCAAGCTTGCTTGGTTGGCCAAAAAGTGCGTATGCGTTTTTTCCTGAATATATTCAGGAAAAAACGCATACGCCCTTTTTGGCCAAGTGCATCATTGTGGACGTTCTGCCTCTTTTCCTATGCTTTACATGCAATTCCAGTCTACCTCCTGAAATCGGTTTCCTGCAATTCTGCCCCGCTTTCAAGTCCTCTTGGCAGCCTTACTCCAATATATTTTTGGACGATAGCTGTCATTTATAACTCTGCAGGTTTGTGAATGACAGTGCCCCTAAGCTCCTTTCTTCAACTCGCTTTCTTGTGAGCTGGCCGCAACACCGCAGGATTGCTTCATGCCCTAGTGTGGTTCCGGCACGGCACGCTGAGCCTTTGGTTAATTCCTCTTCCTGGTGGGAAATGAGAGTTAAATTTGCCCGTCCAGACACCTCCAGCTAGTCTCTCATTGGTTCTCCCTATTCCTGTTCATTTTCCGCAGAAATTGCAAACTGGGCCAAACAGGAGGTTAAAGGCACTGACTCTCCAAGTGGGGAGAGAGTTAGTAAAGCGTCTGGAATGTTGCACCCAAGTACCAGGGGACGAAAACTGAGACACCTTTGAACACGTTTCCCAATCACATGGTGGATCATAGGCTGGGTTCCACATGCATGTTTTAGCTGAAGGAAGAATCCCTTAAACCTGGAGAGTTGAGACCCATGGAATGGGTACCATGCAATATGACTTCAAAGGGTCTGCATTTGCTCACCGATCCTCACCAATCCTATCACTGCTGCGTTTATGCCGCTGTACACACGCTTGATTCTCTTTCGGAGACATATAAATCCATAGGTTTTAAGATTCTTACTAGTCAGGTATATTCTTAGGCGTTTAATATGGGGTGTTGAGTCCACTTCGTTGAGCAAGGAGTAGCTCTTGTCTATTACATATTTGGCTTATGGAACGGTATCTGTGCTAATTTCAATCTCTGGTTTTATGCAGCACCCCAACTCACCTTTCCCCTTAAGCAAGCATAAGTTGGTTTTCTACATTTGAGACCCTGTTCTGTTTTGTAATTCAGTTCCTGTGTAGCCAAGTTTACATTCCGTGTAGTAGTGATGTCTTATGATGTTTCTTTTTCTGTGTGACTTATTTCAGTTAGAATCATCATACCTGAATCCACTCATTATGCTGCTACGGGCCTGATGACATAGATTTCATTGCTGAGTGATATTGCATTGTACGTAAGTACCACAACTTCTTTATCCATTTTTCGCTTTCTGCGATATTGAACTTGTACCGTAAACGAGGTTCTTGTAAACAGAGCCGTCCCAAATTTTGGGGTGGCTGTGTCTTTTTGATTTTAATTTCCCTAAGCTATAGGACCATAAGTGGAAGTGCCCTAGGCTCTGTTGCTTTGTTTTGTAGATGTTTCAGGAAACACCATACACTTCTCCAGAGTGGCTGTTGGCAATTTACATCCCGCCCATCAGCATAACAAGGCTCCCAGTTCTCCATGGCCTGTCCTGCCTTTCTGGATTTTACACTTTTTTCAGATGGCCCTTTTGACCGGGGGGCAGTGAGACTTCATTGTAGTGCAGATTTCCTTTGCAAGCTTGCTTGGTTGGCCAAAAAGGGCGTATGCGTTTTTTCCTGAATATATTCAGGAAAAAACGCATACGCCCTTTTTGGCCAAGTGCATCATTGTGGACGTTCTGCCTCTTTTCCTATGCTTTACATGCAATTCCAGTCTACCTCCTGAAATCGGTTTCCTGCAATTCTGCCCCGCTTTCAAGTCCTCTTGGCAGCCTTACTCCAATATATTTTTGGACGATAGCTGTCATTTATAACTCTGCAGGTTTGTGAATGACAGTGCCCCTGAGCTCCTTTCTTCAACTCGCTTTCTTGTGAGCTGGCCGCAACACCGCAGGATTGCTTCATGCCCTAGTGTGGTTCCGGCACCGCACGCTGAGCCTTTGGTTAATTCCTCTTCCTGGTGGGAAATGAGAGTTAAATTTGCCCGTCCAGACACCTCCAGCTAGTCTCTCATTGGTTCTCCCTATTCCTGTTCATTTTCCGCAGAAATTGCAAACTGGGCCAAACAGGAGGTTAAAGGCACTGACTCTCCAAGTGGGGAGAGAGTTAGTAAAGCGTCTGGAATGTTGCACCCGAGTACCAGGGGACGAAAACTGAGACACCTTTGAACACGTTTCCCAATCACACGGTGGATCATACTCTGGGTTCCACATGCATGTTTTAGCTGAAGGAAGAATCCCTTAAACCTGGAGAGTTGAGACCCGTGGAATGGGTACCATGCAATATGACTTCAAAGGGTCTTCATTTGCTCACCGAACCTCTCCAATCCTATCACTGCTGCGTTTATGCCCATGTACACACGCTTGATTCTCTTTCGGAGACATAGCAATCCATAGGTTTTAAGATACTTACTAGTCAGGTACATTCTTAGGCATTTAATATGGGGTGTTGAGTCCATTTCGTTGAGCAAGGAGTAGCTCTTGTCTATTCCATATTTGGCTTAAGGAACTTAATCTGTGCTCATTTCAATCTCTGGTTTTATGCAGCACCCCAACTCACCTTTCCCCTTAAGCAAGCATATGTTGGTTTTCTAAATTTGAGACCCTGTTCTGTTTTGTAAACCAGTTCCTGTGTAGCCAAGTTTACATTCCATGTATTAGTGATATCTTATGATGTTTCTTTTTCTGTGTGACTTATTTCAGTTAGAATCATCATACCTGAATCCACTCATTATGCTGCTACGGGCCTGATGACATAGATGTCATTGCTGAGTGATATTGTATTGTACGTAAGTACCACAACTTCTTTATCCATTTTTCACTTTCTGCAATTTTGAACTTGTACCGTAAACGAGGTTCTTGTAAACAGAGCCGTCCCAAACTTTGGGGTGGCTGTGTCTTTTTGATTTTAATTTTCCTAAGCTATAGGACCATAAGTGGAAGTGCCCTAGGCTCTGTTGCTTTGTTTTGTAGATGTTTCAGGAAACACCATACACTTCTCCAGAGTGGCTGTTGGCAATTTACATCCCGCCCATCAGCATAACAAGGCTCCCAGTTCTCCATGGCCTGTCCTGCCTTTCTGGATTTTACACTTTTTTCAGATGGCCCTTTTGACCGGGGGGCAGTGAGACTTCATTGTAGTGCAGATTTCCTTTGCAAGCTTGCTTGGTTGGCCAAAAAGGGCGTATGCGTTTTTTCCTGAATATATTCAGGAAAAAACGCATACGCCCTTTTTGGCCAAGTGCATCATTGTGGACGTTCTGCCTCTTTTCCTATGCTTTACATGCAATTCCAGTCTACCTCCTGAAATCGGTTTCCTGCAATTCTGCCCCGCTTTCAAGTCCTCTTGGCAGCCTTACTCCAATATATTTTTGGACGATAGCTGTCATTTATAACTCTGCAGGTTTGTGAATGACAGTGCCCCTGAGCTCCTTTCTTCAACTCGCTTTCTTGTGAGCTGGCCGCAACACCGCAGGATTGCTTCATGCCCTAGTGTGGTTCCGGCACGGCACGCTGAGCCTTTGGTTAATTCCTCTTCCTGGTGGGAAATGAGAGTTAAATTTGCCCGTCCAGACACCTCCAGCTAGTCTCTCATTGGTTCTCCCTATTCCTGTTCATTTTCCGCAGAAATTGCAAACTGGGCCAAACAGGAGGTTAAAGGCACTGACTCTCCAAGTGGGGAGAGAGTAAGTAAAGCGTCTGGAATGTTGCACCCGAGTACGAGGGGACGAAACCTGAGACACCTTTGAACACGTTTCCCAATCACACGGTGGATCATACTCTGGGTTCCACATGCATGTTTTAGCTGAAGGAAGAATCCCTTAAACCTGGAGAGTTGAGACCCATGGAATGGGTACCATGTAATATGGCTTCAAAGAGTATGCATTTGCTCACCGATCCTCACCAATCCTTTCACTGCTGCGTTTATTGCGCTGTACACACGCTTGATTCTCTTTCGGAGACATATAAATCCATAGGTTTTAAGATTCTTACTAGTCAGGTATATTCTTAGGCGTTTAATATGGGGTGTTGAGTCCACTTCGTTGAGCAAGGAGTAGCTCTTGTCTATTACATATTTGGCTTATGGAACGGTATCTGTGCTAATTTCAATCTCTGGTTTTATGCAGCACCCCAACTCACCTTTCCCCTTAAGCAAGCATAAGTTGGTTTTCTACATTTGAGACCCTGTTCTGTTTTGTAATTCAGTTCCTGTGTAGCCAAGTTTACATTCCGTGTAGTAGTGATATCTTATGATGTTTCTTTTTCTGTGTGACTTATTTCACTTAGAATCATCATACCTGAATCCACTCATTATGCTGCTATGGGCCTGATGACATAGATTTCATTGCTGAGTGATATTGCATTGTACGTAAGTACCACAACTTCTTCATCCATTTTTCGCTTTCTGCGATATTGAACTTGTACCGTAAACGAGGTTCTTGTAAACAGAGCCGTCCCAAATTTTGGGGTGGCTGTGTCTTTTTGATTTTAATTTCCCTAAGCTATAGGACCATAAGTGGAAGTGCCCTAGGCTCTGTTGCTTTGTTTTTTAGATGTTTCAGGAAACACCATACACTTCTCCAGAGTGGCTGTTGGCAATTTACATCCCGCCCATCAGCATAACAAGGCTCCCAGTTCTCCATGGCCTGTCCTGCCTTTCTGGATTTTACACTTTTTTCAGATGGCCCTTTTGACCGGGGGGCAGTGAGACTTCATTGTAGTGCAGATTTCATTTGCAAGCTTGCTTGGTTGGCCAAAAAGGGCGTATGCGTTTTTTCCTGAATATATTCAGGAAAAAACGCATACGCCCTTTTTGGCCAAGTGCATCATTGTGGACGTTCTGCCTCTTTTCCTATGCTTTACATGCAATTCCAGTCTACCTCCTGAAATCGGTTTCCTGCAATTCTGCCCCGCTTTCAAGTCCTCTTGGCAGCCTTACTCCAATATATTTTTGGACGATAGCTGTCATTTATAACTCTGCAGGTTTGTGAATGACAGTGCCCCTGAGCTACTTTCTTCAACTCGCTTTCTTGTGAGCTGGCCGCAACACCGCAGGATTGCTTCATGCGCTAGTGTGGTTCCGGCACGGCACGCTGAGCCTTTGGTTAATTCCTCTTCCTGGTGGGAAATGAGAGTTAAATTTGCCCGTCCAGACACCTCCAGCTAGTCTCTCATTGGTTCTCCCTATTCCTGTTCATTTTCCGCAGAAATTGCAAACTGGGCCAAACAGGAGGTTAAAGGCACTGACTCTCCAAGTGGGGAGAGAGTTAGTAAAGCGTCTGGAATGTTGCACCCGAGTACCAGGGGACGAAAACTGAGACACCTTTGAACACGTTTCCCAATCACACGGTGGATCATACTCTGGGTTCCACATGCATGTTTTAGCTGAAGGAAGAATCCCTTAAACCTGGAGAGTTGAGACCCGTGGAATGTGTACCATGCAATATGACTTCAAAGGGTCTTCATTTGCTCACCGAACCTCTCCAATCCTATCACTGCTGCGTTTATGCCCATGTACACACGCTTGATTCTCTTTCGGAGACATAGCAATCCATAGGTTTTAAGATACTTACTAGTCAGGTACATTCTTAGGCGTTTAATATGGGGTGTTGAGTCCATTTCGTTGAGCAAGGAGTAGCTCTTGTCTATTCCATATTTGGCTTAAGGAACTTAATCTGTGCTCATTTCAATCTCTGGTTTTATGCAGCACCCCAACTCACCTTTCCCCTTAAGCAAGCATATGTTGGTTTTCTAAATTTGAGACCCTGTTCTGTTTTGTAAACCAGTTCCTGTGTAGCCAAGTTTACATTCCATGTATTAGTGATATCTTATGATGTTTCTTTTTCTGTGTGACTTATTTCAGTTAGAATCATCATACCTGAATCCACTCATTATGCTGCTACGGGCCTGATGACATAGATGTCATTGCTGAGTGATATTGTATTGTACGTAAGTACCACAACTTCTTTATCCATTTTTCACTTTCTGCAATTTTGAACTTGTACCGTAAACGAGGTTCTTGTAAACAGAGCCGTCCCAAACTTTGGGGTGGCTGTGTCTTTTTGATTTTAATTTTCCTAAGCTATAGGACCATAAGTGGAAGTGCCCTAGGCTCTGTTGCTTTGTTTTGTAGATGTTTCAGGAAACACCATACACTTCTCCAGAGTGGCTGTTGGCAATTTACATCCCGCCCATCAGCATAACAAGGCTCCCAGTTCTCCATGGCCTGTCCTGCCTTTCTGGATTTTACACTTTTTTCAGATGTCCCTTTTGACCGGGGGCAGTGAGACTTCATTGTAGTGCAGATTTCCTTTGCAAGCTTGCTTGGTTGGCCAAAAAGGGCGTATGCGTTTTTTCCTGAATATATTCAGGAAAAAACGCATACGCCCTTTTTGGCCAAGTGCATCATTGTGGACGTTCTGCCTCTTTTCCTATGCTTTACATGCAATTCCAGTCTACCTCCTGAAATCGGTTTCCTGCAATTCTGCCCCGCTTTCAAGTCCTCTTGGCAGCCTTACTCCAATATATTTTTGGACGATAGCTGTCATTTATAACTCTGCAGGTTTGTGAATGACAGTGCCCCTAAGCTCCTTTCTTCAACTCGCTTTCTTGTGAGCTGGCCGCAACACCGCAGGATTGCTTCATGCCCTAGTGTGGTTCTGGCACGGCACGCTGAGCCTTTGGTTAATTCCTCTTCCTGGTGGGAAATGAGAGTTAAATTTGCCCGTCCAGACACCTCCAGCTAGTCTCTCATTGGTTCTCCCTATTCCTGTTCATTTTCCGCAGAAATTGCAAACTGGGCCAAACAGGAGGTTAAAGGCACTGACTCTCCAAGTGGGGAGAGAGTAAGTAAAGCATCTGGAATGTTGCACCCAAGTACCAGGGGACGAAACCTGAGACACCTTTGAACACGTTTCCCAATCACACGGTGGATCATACTCTGGGTTCCACATGCATGTTTTAGCTGAAGGAAGAATCCCTTAAACCTGGAGAGTTGAGACCCATGGAATGGGTACCATGCAATATGGCTTCAAAGAGTATGCATTTGCTCACCGATCCTCACCAATCCTTTCACTGCTGCGTTTATTGCGCTGTACACACGCTTGATTCTCTTTCGGAGACATATAAATCCATAGGTTTTAAGATTCTTACTAGTCAGGTATATTCTTAGGCGTTTAATATGGGGTGTTGAGTCCACTTCGTTGAGCAAGGAGTAGCTCTTGTCTATTACATATTTGGCTTATGGAACGGTATCTGTGCTAATTTCAATCTCTGGTTTTATGCAGCACCCCAACTCACCTTTCCCCTTAAGCAAGCATAAGTTGGTTTTCTACATTTGAGACCCTGTTCTGTTTTGTAATTCAGTTCCTGTGTAGCCAAGTTTACATTCCGTGTAGTAGTGATATCTTATGATGTTTCTTTTTCTGTGTGACTTATTTCACTTAGAATCATCGTACCTGAATCCACTCATTATGCTGCTACGGGCCTGATGACATAGATTTCATTGCTGAGTGATATTGCATTGTACGTAAGTACCACAAATTCTTTATCCATTTTTCGCTTTCTGTGATATTGAACTTGTACCGTAAACGAGGTTCTTGTAAACAGAGCCGTCCCAAACTTTGGGGTGGCTGTGTCTTTTTGATTTTAATTTCCCTAAGCTATAGGACCATAAGTGGAAGTGCCCTAGGCTCTGTTGCTTTGTTTTTTAGATGTTTCAGGAAACACCATACACTTCTCCAGAGTGGCTGTTGGCAATTTACATCCCACCCATCAGCATAACAAGGCTCCCAGTTCTCCATGGCCTGTCCTGCCTTTCTGGATTTTACACTTTTTTCAGATGGCCCTTTTGACCGGGGGGCAGTGAGACTTCATTGTAGTGCAGATTTCATTTGCAAGCTTGCTTGGTTGGCCAAAAAGGGCGTATGCGTTTTTTCCTGAATATATTCAGGAAAAAACGCATACGCCCTTTTTGGCCAAGTGCATCATTGTGGACGTTCTGCCTCTTTTCCTGTGCTTTACATGCAATTCCAGTCTACCTCCTGAAATCGGTTTCCTGCAATTCTGCCCCGCTTTCAAGTCCTCTTGGCAGCCTTACTTCAATATATTTTTGGACGATAGCTGTCATTTATAACTCTGCATGTTTGTGAGTGACAGTGCCCCTGAGCTCCTTTCTTCAACTCGCTTTCTTGTGAGCTGTCCGCAACACCGCAGGATTGCTTCATGCCCTAGTGTGGTTCCGGCACCGCACACTGAGCCTTTGGTTAATTCCTCTTCCTGGTGGGCAATGAGAGTTAAGTTTGCCCGTCCAGACACCTCCAGCTAGTCTCTCATTGGTTCTCCCTATTCCTGTTCATTTTCCGCAGAAATTGCAAACTGGGCCAAACAGGAGGTTAAAGGCACTGACTCTCCAAGTGGGGAGAGAGTTAGTAAAGCGTCTGGAATGTTGCACCCGAGTACCAGGGGACGAAAACTGAGACACCTTTGAACACGTTTCCCAATCACACGGTGGATCATACTCTGGGTTCCACATGCATGTTTTAGCTGAAGGAAGAATCCCTTAAACCTGGAGAGTTGAGACCCGTGGAATGGGTACCATGCAATATGACTTCAAAGGGTCTTCATTTGCTCACCGAACCTCTCCAATCCTATCACTGCTGCGTTTATGCCCCTGTACACACGTTTGATTCTCTTTCGGAGACATAGCAATCCATAGGTTTTAAGATACTTACTAGTCAGGTACATTCTTAGGCGTTTAATATGGGGTGTTGAGTCCATTTCATTGAGCAAGGAGTAGCTCTTGTCTATTCCATATTTGGCTTAAGGAACTTTATCTGTGCTCATTTCAATCTCTGGTTTTATGCAGCACCCCAACTCACCTTTCCCCTTAAGCAAGCATAAGTTGGTTTTCTACATTTGAGACCCTGTTCTGTTTTGTAATTCAGTTCCTGTGTAGCCAAGTTTACATTCCGTGTAGTAGTGATATCTTATGATGTTTCTTTTTCTGTGTGACTTATTTCACTTAGAATCATCATACCTGAATCCACTCATTATGCTGCTACGGGCCTGATGACATAGATTTCATTGCTGAGTGATATTGCATTGTACGTAAGTACCACAACTTTTTTATCCATTTTTCGCTTTCTGCGATATTGAACTTGTACCGTAAACGAGGTTCTTGTAAACAGAGCCGTCCCAAATTTTGGGGTGGCTGTGTCTTTTTGATTTTAATTTCCCTAAGCTATAGGACCATAAGTGGAAGTGCCCTAGGCTCTGTTGCTTTGTTTTGTAGATGTTTCAGGAAACACCATACACTTCTCCAGAGTGGCTGTTGGCAATTTACATCCCGCCCATCAGCATAACAAGGCTCCCAGTTCTCCATGGCCTGTCCTGCCTTTCTGGATTTTACACTTTTTTCAGATGGCCCTTTTGACCGGGGGGCAGTGAGACTTCATTGTAGTGCAGATTTCCTTTGCAAGCTTGCTTGGTTGGCCAAAAAGGGCGTATGCGTTTTTTCCTGAATATATTCAGGAAAAAACGCATACGCCCTTTTTGGCCAAGTGCATCATTGTGGACGTTCTGCCTCTTTTCCTATGCTTTACATGCAATTCCAGTCTACCTCCTGAAATCGGTTTCCTGCAATTCTGCCCCGCTTTCAAGTCCTCTTGGCAGCCTTACTCCAATATATTTTTGGACGATAGCTGTCATTTATAACTCTGCAGGTTTGTGAATGACAGTGCCCCTGAGCTCCTTTCTTCAACTCGCTTTCTTGTGAGCTGGCCGCAACACCGCAGGATTGCTTCATGCCCTAGTGTGGTTCTGGCACGGCACGCTGAGCCTTTGGTTAATTCCTCTTCCTGGTGGGAAATGAGAGTTAAATTTGCCCGTCCAGACACCTCCAGCTAGTCTCTCATTGGTTCTCCCTATTCCTGTTCATTTTCCGCAGAAATTGCAAACTGGGCCAAACAGGAGGTTAAAGGCACTGACTCTCCAAGTGGGGAGAGAGTAAGTAAAGCGTCTGGAATGTTGCACCCGAGTACGAGGGGACGAAACCTGAGACACCTTTGAACACGTTTCCCAATCACACGGTGGATCATACTCTGGGTTCCACATGCATGTTTTAGCTGAAGGAAGAATCCCTTAAACCTGGAGAGTTGAGACCCATGGAATGGGTACCATGCAATATGGCTTCAAAGAGTATGCATTTGCTCACCGATCCTCACCAATCCTTTCACTGCTGCGTTTATTGCGCTGTACACACGCTTGATTCTCTTTCGGAGACATATAAATCCATAGGTTTTAAGATTCTTACTAGTCAGGTATATTCTTAGGCGTTTAATATGGGGTGTTGAGTCCACTTCGTTGAGCAAGGAGTAGCTCTTGTCTATTACATATTTGGCTTATGGAACGGTATCTGTGCTAATTTCAATCTCTGGTTTTATGCAGCACCCCAACTCACCTTTCCCCTTAAGCAAGCATAAGTTGGTTTTCTACATTTGAGACCCTGTTCTGTTTTGTAATTCAGTTCCTGTGTAGCCAAGTTTACATTCCGTGTAGTAGTGATATCTTATGATGTTTCTTTTTCTGTGTGACTTATTTCACTTAGAATCATCGTACCTGAATCCACTCATTATGCTGCTACGGGCCTGATGACATAGATTTCATTGCTGAGTGATATTGCATTGTACGTAAGTACCACAAATTCTTTATCCATTTTTCGCTTTCTGTGATATTGAACTTGTACCGTAAACGAGGTTCTTGTAAACAGAGCCGTCCCAAACTTTGGGGTGGCTGTGTCTTTTTGATTTTAATTTCCCTAAGCTATAGGACCATAAGTGGAAGTGCCCTAGGCTCTGTTGCTTTGTTTTTTAGATGTTTCAGGAAACACCATACACTTCTCCAGAGTGGCTGTTGGCAATTTACATCCCACCCATCAGCATAACAAGGCTCCCAGTTCTCCATGGCCTGTCCTGCCTTTCTGGATTTTACACTTTTTTCAGATGGCCCTTTTGACCGGGGGGCAGTGAGACTTCATTGTAGTGCAGATTTCCTTTGCAAGCTTGCTTGGTTGGCCAAAAAGGGCGTATGCGTTTTTTCCTGAATATATTCAGGAAAAAACGCATACGCCCTTTTTGGCCAAGTGCATCATTGTGGACGTTCTGCCTCTTTTCCTGTGCTTTACATGCAATTCCAGTCTACCTCCTGAAATCGGTTTCCTGCAATTCTGCCCCGCTTTCAAGTCCTCTTGGCAGCCTTACTTCAATATATTTTTGGACGATAGCTGTCATTTATAACTCTGCATGTTTGTGAGTGACAGTGCCCCTGAGCTCCTTTCTTCAACTCGCTTTCTTGTGAGCTGTCCGCAACACCGCAGGATTGCTTCATGCCCTAGTGTGGTTCCGGCACCGCACACTGAGCCTTTGGTTAATTCCTCTTCCTGGTGGGCAATGAGAGTTAAATTTGCCCGTCCAGACACCCTCAGCTAGTCTCTCATTGGTTCTCCCTATTCCTGTTCATTTTCTGCAGAAATTGCAAACTGGGCCAAACAGGAGGTTAAAGGCACTGACTCTCCAAGTGGGGAGAGAGTTAGTAAAGCGTCTGGAATGTTGCACCCGAGTACCAGGGGACGAAAACTGAGACACCTTTGAACACGTTTCCCAATCACACGGTGGATCATACTCTGGGTTCCACATGCATGTTTTAGCTGAAGGAAGAATCCCTTAAACCTGGAGAGTTGAGACCCGTGGAATGTGTACCATGCAATATGACTTCAAAGGGTCTTCATTTGCTCACCGAACCTCTCCAATCCTATCACTGCTGCGTTTATGCCCCTGTACACACGCTTGATTCTCTTTCGGAGACATAGCAATCCATAGGTTTTAAGATACTTACTAGTCAGGTACATTCTTAGGCGTTTAATATGGGGTGTTGAGTCCATTTCGTTGAGCAAGGAGTAGCTCTTGTCTATTCCATATTTGGCTTAAGGAACTTTATCTGTGCTCATTTCAATCTCTGGTTTTATGCAGCACCCCAACTCACCTTTCCCCTTAAGCAAGCATATGTTGGTTTTCTAAATTTGAGACCCTGTTCTGTTTTGTAATCCAGTTCCTGTGTAGCCAAGTTTACATTCCATGTATTAGTGATATCTTATGATGTTTCTATTTCTGTGTGACTTATTTCAGTTAGAATCATCATACCTGAATCCACTCATTATGCTGCTACGGGCCTGATGACATAGATGTCATTGCTGAGTGATATTGTATTGTACGTAAGTACCACAACTTCTTTATCCATTTTTCACTTTCTGCAATTTTGAACTTGTACCGTAAACGAGGTTCTTGTAAACAGAGCCGTCCCAAACTTTGGGGTGGATGTGTCTTTTTGATTTTCATTTCCCTAAGCTATAGGACCATAAGTGGAAGTGCCCTAGGCTCTGTTGCTTTGTTTTTTAGATGTTTCAGGAAACACCATACACTTCTCCAGAGTGGCTGTTGGCAATTTACATCCCGCCCATCAGCATAACAAGGCTCCCAGTTCTCCATGGCCTGTCCTGCCTTTCTGGATTTTACACTTTTTTCAGATGGCCCTTTTGACCGGGGGGCAGTGAGACTTCATTGTAGTGCAGATTTCCTTTGCAAGCTTGCTTGGTTGGCCAAAAAGGGCGTATGCGTTTTTTCCTGAATATATTCAGGAAAAAACGCATACGCCCTTTTTGGCCAAGTGCATCATTGTGGACGTTCTGCCTCTTTTCCTATGCTTTACATGCAATTCCAGTCTACCTCCTGAAATCGGTTTCCTGCAATTCTGCCCCGCTTTCAAGTCCTCTTGGCAGCCTTACTCCAATATATTTTTGGACGATAGCTGTCATTTATAACTCTGCAGGTTTGTGAATGACAGTGCCCCTAAGCTCCTTTCTTCAACTCGCTTTCTTGTGAGCTAGCCACAACACCGCAGGATTGCTTCATGCCCTAGTGTGGTTCTGGCATGGCACGCTGAGCCTTTGGTTAATTCCTCTTCCTGGTGGGAAATGAGAGTTAAATTTGCCCGTCCAGACACCTCCAGCTAGTCTCTCATTGGTTCTCCCTATTCCTGTTCATTTTCCGCAGAAATTGCAAACTGGGCCAAAAAGGAGGTTAAAGGCACTGACTCTCCAAGTGGGGAGAGAGTAAGTAAAGCATCTGGAATGTTGCACCCGAGTACCAGGGGACGAAACCTGAGACACCTTTGAACACGTTTCCCAATCACACGGTGGATCATACTCTGGGTTCCACATGCATGTTTTAGCTGAAGGAAGAATCCCTTAAACCTGGAGAGTTGAGACCCTTGGAATGGGTACCATGCAATATGGCTTCAAAGAGTATGCATTTGCTCACCGATCCTCACCAGTCCTTTCACTGCTGCGTTTATTGCGCTGTACACACGCTTGATTCTCTTTCGGAGACATATAAATCCATAGGTTTTAAGATTCTTACTAGTCAGGTATATTCTTAGGCGTTTAATATGGGGTGTTGAGTCCACTTCGTTGAGCAAGGAGTAACTCTTGTCTATTACATATTTGGCTTATGGAACGGTATCTGTGCTGTTTTCAATCTCTGGTTTTATGCAGCACCCCAACTCACCTTTCCCCTTAAGCAAGCATAAGTAGGTTTTCTACATTTGAGACCCTGTTCTGTTTTGTAATTCAGTTCCTGGGTAGCCAAGTTTACATTCCGTGTAGTAGTGATATCTTATGATGTTTCTTTTTCTGTGTGACTTGTTTCACTTAGAATCAGCGTACCTGAATCCACTCATTATGCTGCTACGGGCCTGATGACATAGATTTCATTGCTGAGTGATATTGCATTGTATGTAAGTACTACAATTTCTTTATCCATTTTTCGCTTTCTGCAATATTGAACTTGTACCGTAAACGAGGTTCTTGTAAACAGAGCTGTCCCAAACTTTGGGGTGGCTGTGTCTTTTTGATTTTAATTTCCCTAAGCTATAGGACCATAAGTGGAAGTGCCCTAGGCTCTGTTGCTTTGTTTTTTAGATGTTTCAGGAAACACCATACACTTCTCCAGAGTGGCTGTTGGCAATTTACATCCCGCCCATCAGCATAACAAGGCTCCCAGTTCTCCATGGCCTGTCCTGCCTTTCTGGATTTTACACTTTTTTCAGATGGCCCTTTTGACCTGGGAGCAGTGAGACTTCATTGTAGTGCAGATTTCATTTGCAAGCTTGCTTGGTTGGCCAAAAAGTGCGTATGCGTTTTTTCCTGAATATATTCAGGAAAAAACGCATACGCCCTTTTTGGCCAAGTGCATCATTGTGGACGTTCGACCTCTTTTCCTGTGCTTTACATGCAATTCCAGTCTACCTCCTGAAATCGGTTTCCTGCAATTCTGCCCCGCTTTCAAGTCCTCTTGGCAGCCTTACTTCAATATATTTTTGGACGATAGCTGTCATTTATAACTCTGCAGGTTTGTGAGTGACAGTGCCCCTGAGCTCCTTTCTTCAACTCGCTTTCTTGTGAGCTGGCCGCAACACCGCAGGATTGCTTCAGGCCCTAGTGTGGTTCCGGCACGGCACGCTGAGCCTTTGGTTAATTCCTCTTCCTGGTGGGAAATGAGAGTTAAATTTGCCCGTCCAGACACCTCCAGCTAGTCTCTCATTGGTTCTCCCTATTCCTGTTCATTTTCCGCAGAAATTGCAAACTGGGCCAAACAGGAGGTTAAAGGCACTGACTCTCCAAGTGGGGAGAGAGTTAGTAAAGCGTCTGGAATGTTTCACCCGAGTACCAGGGGACGAAACCTGAGACACCTTTGAACACGTTTCCCAATCACACGGTGGATCATACTGTGGGTTCCAAATGCATGTTTTAGCTGGAGGAAGAATCCCTTAAACCTGGAGAGTTGAGACCCATGGAATGGGTACCATGCAATATGGCTTCAAAGAGTGTGCATTTGCTCACCGATCCTCACCAATCCTTTCACTGCTGCGTTTATTGCACTGTACACACGCTTGATTCTCTTTCGGAGACATATAAATCCATAGGTTTTAAGATTCTTACTAGTCAGGTATATTCTTAGGCGTTTAATATGGGGTGTTGAGTCCACTTCGTTGAGCAAGGAGTAGCTCTTGTCTATTACATATTTGGCTTATGGAACGGTATCTGTGCTAATTTCAATCTCTGGTTTTATGCAGCACCCCAACTCACCTTTCCCCTTAAGCAAGCATAAGTTGGTTTTCTACATTTGAGACCCTGTTCTGTTTTGTAATTCAGTTCCTGTGTAGCCAAGTTTACATTCCGTGTAGCAGTGATATCTTATGATGTTTCTTTTTCTGTGTGACTTATTTCACTTAGAATCATAGTACCTGAATCCACTCATTATGCTGCTATGGGCCTGATGACATAGATTTCATTGCTGAGTGATATTGCATTGTACGTAAGTACCACAAATTCTTTATCCATTTTTCGCTTTCTGTGATATTGAACTTGTACCGTAAACGAGGTTCTTGTAAACAGAGCCGTCCCAAACTTTGGGGTGGCTGTGTCTTTTTGATTTTAATTTCCCTAAGCTATAGGACCATAAGTGGAAGTGCCCTAGGCTCTGTTGCTTTGTTTTGTAGATGTTTCAGGAAACACCATACACTTCTCCAGAGTGGCTGTTGGCAATTTACATCCCGCCCATCAGCATAACAAGGCTCCCAGTTCTCCATGGCCTGTCCTGCCTTTCTGGATTTTACACTTTTTTCAGATGGCCCTTTTGACCGGGGAGCAGTGAGACTTCATTGTAGTGCAGATTTCATTTGCAAGCTTGCTTGGTTGGCCAAAAAGGGCGTATGCGTTTTTTCCTGAATATATTCAGGAAAAAACGCATACGCCCTTTTTGGCCAAGTGCAGCATTGTGGACATTCTGCCTCTTTTCCTGTGCTTTACATGCAATTCCAGTCTACCTCCTGAAATCGGTTTCCTGCAATTCTGCCCCGCATTCAAGTCCTCTTGGCAGCCTTACTTCAACATATTTTTGGACGATAGCTGTCATTTATAACTCTGCAGGTTTGTGAGTGACAGTGCCCCTGAGCTCCTTTCTTCAACTCGCTTTCTTGTGAGCTGGCCGCAACACCGCAGGATTGCTTCAGGCCCTAGTGTGGTTCCGGCACGGCACGCTGAGCCTTTGGTTAATTCCTCTTCCTGGTGGGAAATGAGAGTTAAATTTGCCCGTCCAGACACCTCCAGCTAGTCTCTCATTGGTTCTCCCTATTCCTGTTCATTTTCCGCAGAAATTGCAAACTGGGCCAAACAGGAGGTTAAAGGCACTGACTCTCCAAGTGGGGAGAGAGTAAGTAAAGCGTCTGGAATGTTGCACCCGAGTACCAGGGGACGAAACCTGAGACACCTTTGAACACGTTTCCCAATCACACGGTGGATCATACTCTGGGTTCCACATGCATGTTTTAGCTGTAGGAAGAATCCCTTAAACCTGGAGAGTTGAGACCCATGGAATGGGTACCATGCAATATGGCTTCAAAGAGTATGCATTTGCTCACCGATCCTCACCAATCCTTTCACTGCTGCGTTTATTGCGCTGTACACACGCTTGATTCTCTTTCGGAGACATATAAATCCATAGGTTTTAAGATTCTTACTAGTCAGGTATATTCTTAGGCGTTTAATATGGGGTGTTGAGTCCACTTCGTTGAGCAAGGAGTAGCTCTTGTCTATTACATATTTGGCTTATGGAACGGTATCTGTGCTAATTTCAATCTCTGGTTTTATGCAGCACCCCAACTAACCTTTCCCCTTAAGCAAGCATAAGTTGGTTTTCTACATTTGAGACCCTGTTCTGTTTTGTAATTCAGTTCCTGTGTAGCCAAGTTTACATTCCGTGTAGTAGTGATATCTTATGATGTTTCTTTTTCTGTGTGACTTATTTCACTTAGAATCATCGTACCTGAATCCACTCATTATGCTGCTACGGGCCTGATGACATAGATTTCATTGCTGAGTGCTATTGCATTGTACGTAAGTACCACAAATTCTTTATCCATTTTTCGCTTTCTGTGATATTGAACTTGTACTGTAAACGAGGTTCTTGTAAACAGAGCCGTCCCAAACTTTGGGGTGGCTGTGTCTTTTTGATTTTAATTTCCCTAAGCTATAGGACCATAAGTGGAAGTGCCCTAGGCTCTGTTGCTTTGTTTTTTAGATGTTTCAGGAAACACCATACACTTCTCCAGAGTGGCTGTTGGCAATTTACATCCCACCCATCAGCATAACAAGGCTCCCAGTTCTCCATGGCCTGTCCTGCCTTTCTGGATTTTACACTTTTTTCAGATGGCCCTTTTGACCGGGAGGGCAGTGAGACTTCATTGTAGTGCAGATTTCCTTTGCAAGCTTGCTTGGTTGGCCAAAAAGGGCGTATGCGTTTTTTCCTGAATATATTCAGGAAAAAACGCATACGCCCTTTTTGGCCAAGTGCATCATTGTGGACGTTCTGCCTCTTTTCCTGTGCTTTACATGCAATTCCAGTCTACCTCCTGAAATCGGTTTCCTGCAATTCTGCCCCGCTTTCAAGTCCTCTTGGCAGCCTTACTTCAATATATTTTTGGACGATAGCTGTCATTTATAACTCTGCATGTTTGTGAGTGACAGTGCCCCTGAGCTCCTTTCTTCAACTCGCTTTCTTGTGAGCTGTCCGTAACACCGCAGGATTGCTTCATGCCCTAGTGTGGTTCCGGCACCGCACACTGAGCCTTTGGTTAATTCCTCTTCCTGGTGGGAAATGAGAGTTAAATTTGCCCATCCAGACACCTCCAGCTAGTCTCTCATTGGTTCTCCCTATTCCTGTTCATTTTCCGCAGAAATTGCAAACTGGACCAAACAGGAGGTTAAAGGCACTGACTCTCCAAGTGGGGAGAGAGTAAGTAAAGCATCTGGAATGTTGCACCCGAGTACCAGGGGACGAAACCTGAGACACCTTTGAACACGTTTCCCAATCACACGGTGGATCATACTCTGGGTTCCACATGCATGTTTTAGCTGAAGGAAGAATCCCTTAAACCTGGAGAGTTGAGACCCTTGGAATGGGTACCATGCAATATGGCTTCAAAGAGTATGCATTTGCTCACCGATCCTCACCAGTCCTTTCACTGCTGCGTTTATTGCGCTGTACACACGCTTGATTCTCTTTCGGAGACATATAAATCCATAGGTTTTAAGATTCTTACTAGTCAGGTATATTCTTAGGCGTTTAATATGGGGTGTTGAGTCCACTTCGTTGAGCAAGGAGTAACTCTTGTCTATTACATATTTGGCTTATGGAACGGTATCTGTGCTAATTTCAATCTCTGGTTTTATGCAGCACCCCAACTCACCTTTCCCCTTAAGCAAGCATAAGTTGGTTTTCTACATTTGAGACCCTGTTCTGTTTTGTAATTCAGTTCCTGGGTAGCCAAGTTTACATTCCGTGTAGTAGTGATATCTTATGATGTTTCTTTTTCTGTGTGACTTGTTTCACTTAGAATCAGCGTACCTGAATCCACTCATTATGCTGCTACGGGCCTGATGACATAGATTTCATTGCTGAGTGATATTGCATTGTATGTAAGTACTACAATTTCTTTATCCATTTTTCGCTTTCTGCAATATTGAACTTGTACCGTAAACGAGGTTCTTGTAAACAGAGCCGTCCCAAACTTTGGGGTGGCTGTGTCTTTTTGATTTTAATTTCCCTAAGCTATAGGACCATAAGTGGAAGTGCCCTAGGCTCTGTTGCTTTGTTTTTTAGATGTTTCAGGAAACACCATACACTTCTCCAGAGTGGCTGTTGGCAATTTACATCCCGCCCATCAGCATAACAAGGCTCCCAGTTCTCCATGGCCTGTCCTGCCTTTCTGGATTTTACACTTTTTTCAGATGGCCCTTTTGACCGGGGAGCAGTGAGACTTCATTGTAGTGCAGATTTCATTTGCAAGCTTGCTTGGTTGGCCAAAAAGTGCGTATGCGTTTTTTCCTGAATATATTCAGGAAAAAACGCATACGCCCTTTTTGGCCAAGTGCATCATTGTGGACGTTCGGCCTCTTTTCCTGTGATTTACATGCAATTCCAGTCTACCTCCTGAAATCGGTTTCCTGCAATTCTGCCCCGCATTCAAGTCCTCTTGGCAGCCTTACTTCAACATATTTTTGGACGATAGCTGTCATTTATAACTCTGCAGGTTTGTGAGTGACAGTGCCCCTGAGCTCCTTTCTTCAACTCGCTTTCTTGTGAGCTGGCCGCAACACCGCAGGATTGCTTCAGGCCCTAGTGTGGTTCCGGCACGGCACGCTGAGCCTTTGGTTAATTCCTCTTCCTGGTGGGAAATGAGAGTTAAATTTGCCCGTCCAGACACCTCCAGCTAGTCTCTCATTGGTTCTCCCTATTCCTGTTCATTTTCCGCAGAAATTGCAAACTGGGCCAAACAGGAGGTTAAAGTCACTGACTCTCCAAGTGGGGAGAGAGTAAGTAAAGCATCTGGAATGTTTCACCCGAGTACCAGGGGACGAAACCTGAGACATCTTTGAACACGTTTCCCAATCACACGGTGGATCATACTCTGGGTTCCACATGCATGTTTTAGCTGTAGGAAGAATCCCTTAAACCTGGAGAGTTGAGACCCATGGAATGGGTACCATGCAATATGGCTTCAAAGAGTATGCATTTGCTCACCGATCCTCACCAATCCTTTCACTGCTGCGTTTATTGCGCTGTACACACGCTTGATTCTCTTTCGGAGACATATAAATCCATAGGTTTTAAGATTCTTACTAGTCAGGTATATTCTTAGGCGTTTAATATGGGGTGTTGAGTCCACTTCGTTGAGCAAGGAGTAGCTCTTGTCTATTACATATTTGGCTTATGGAACGGTATCTGTGCTAATTTCAATCTCTGGTTTTATGCAGCACCCCAACTAACCTTTCCCCTTAAGCAAGCATAAGTTGGTTTTCTACATTTGAGACCCTGTTCTGTTTTGTAATTCAGTTCCTGTGTAGCCAAGTTTACATTCCGTGTAGTAGTGATATCTTATGATGTTTCTTTTTCTGTGTGACTTATTTCACTTAGAATCATCGTACCTGAATCCACTCATTATGCTGCTACGGGCCTGATGACATAGATTTCATTGCTGAGTGATATTGCATTGTACGTAAGTACCACAAATTCTTTATCCATTTTTCGCTTTCTGTGATATTGAACTTGTACCGTAAACGAGGTTCTTGTAAACAGAGCCGTCCCAAACTTTGGGGTGGCTGTGTCTTTTTGATTTTAATTTCCCTAAGCTATAGGACCATAAGTGGAAGTGCCCTAGGCTCTGTTGCTTTGTTTTTTAGATGTTTCAGGAAACACCATACACTTCTCCAGAGTGGCTGTTGGCAATTTACATCCCACCCATCAGCATAACAAGGCTCCCAGTTCTCCATGGCCTGTCCTGCCTTTCTGGATTTTACACTTTTTTCAGATGGCCCTTTTGACCGGGGGGGCAGTGAGACTTCATTGTAGTGCAGATTTCCTTTGCAAGCTTGCTTGGTTGGCCAAAAAGGGCGTATGCGTTTTTTCCTGAATATATTCAGGAAAAAACGCATACGCCCTTTTTGGCCAAGTGCATCATTGTGGACTTTCTGCCTCTTTTCCTGTGCTTTACATGCAATTCCAGTCTACCTCCTGAAATCGGTTTCCTGCAATTCTGCCCCGCTTTCAAGTCCTCTTGGCAGCCTTACTTCAATATATTTTTGGACGATAGCTGTCATTTATAACTCTGCATGTTTGTGAGTGACAGTGCCCCTGAGCTCCTTTCTTCAACTCGCTTTCTTGTGAGCTGTCCGTAACACCGCAGGATTGCTTCATGCCCTAGTGTGGTTCCGGCACCGCACACTGAGCCTTTGGTTAATTCCTCTTCCTGGTGGGAAATGAGAGTTAAATTTGCCCGTCCAGACACCTCCAGCTAGTCTCTCATTGGTTCTCCCTATTCCTGTTCATTTTCCGCAGAAATTGCAAACTGGACCAAACAGGAGGTTAAAGGCACTGACTCTCCAAGTGGGGAGAGAGTAAGTAAAGCATCTGGAATGTTGCACCCGAGTACCAGGGGACGAAACCTGAGACACCTTTGAACACGTTTCCCAATCACACGGTGGATCATACTCTGGGTTCCACATGCATGTTTTAGCTGAAGGAAGAATCCCTTAAACCTGGAGAGTTGAGACCCTTGGAATGGGTACCATGCAATACGGCTTCAAAGAGTATGCATTTGCTCACCGATCCTCACCAGTCCTTTCACTGCTGCGTTTATTGCGCTGTACACACGCTTGATTCTCTTTCGGAGACATATAAATCCATAGGTTTTAAGATTCTTACTAGTCAGGTATATTCTTAGGCGTTTAATATGGGGTGTTGAGTCCACTTCGTTGAGCAAGGAGTAGCTCTTGTCTATTACATATTTGGCTTATGGAACGGTATCTGTGCTAATTTCAATCTCTGGTTTT
>NW_028132948.1:187500-191529 GCF_964374135.1 Grampus griseus | reverse complement strand
ACCCTAACCCTAACCCTAACCCTAACCCTAACCCTAACCCTAACCCTAACCCTAACCCTAACCCTAACCCTAACCCTAACCCTAACCCTAACCCTAACCCTAACCCTAACCCTAACCTAACCCTAACCCTAACCCTAACCCTAACCCTAACCCTAACCCTAACCCTAACCCTAACCCTAACCCTAACCCTAACCCTAACCCTAACCCTAACCCTAACCCTAACCCTAACCCTAACCCTAACCCTAACCCTAACCCTAACCCCTAACCCTAACCCTAACCCTAACCCTAACCCTAACCCTAACCCTAACCCTAACCCTAACCCTAACCCTAACCCTAACCCTAACCCTAACCCTAACCCTAACCCTAACCCTAACCCTAACCCTAACCCTAACCCTAACCCTAACCTAACCCTAACCTAACCCTAACCCTAACCCTAACCCTAACCCTAACCCTAACCCTAACCCTAACCCTAACCCTAACCCTAACCCTAACCCTAACCCTAACCCTAACCCTAACCCTAACCTAACCCTAACCCTAACCCTAACCCTAACCCTAACCCTAACCCTAACCCTAACCCTAACCCTAACCCTAACCCTAACCCTAACCCTAACCCTAACCCTAACCCTAACCCTAACCCTAACCCTAACCCTAACCCTAACCCTAACCCTAACCCTAACCCTAACCCTAACCCTAACCCTAACCCTAACCCTAACCCTAACCCTAACCCTAACCCTAACCCTAACCCTAACCCTAACCCTAACCCTAACCCTAACCCTAACCCTAACCCTAACCCTAACCCTAACCCTAACCCTAACCCTAACCCTAACCCTAACCCTAACCCTAACCCTAACCCTAACCCTAACCCTAACCCTAACCCTAACCCTAACCCTAACCCTAACCCTAACCCTAACCCTAACCCTAACCCTAACCCTAACCCTAACCCTAACCCTAACCCTAACCCTAACCCTAACCCTAACCCTAACCCTAACCCTAACCCTAACCCTAACCCTAACCCTAACCCTAACCCTAACCCTAACCCTAACCCTAACCCTAACCCTAACCCTAACCCTAACCCTAACCCTAACCCTAACCCTAACCCTAACCCTAACCCTAACCCTAACCCTAACCCTAACCCTAACCCTAACCCTAACCCTAACCCTAACCCTAACCCTAACCCTAACCCTAACCCTAACCCTAACCCTAACCCTAACCCTAACCCTAACCCTAACCCTAACCCTAACCCTAACCCTAACCCTAACCCTAACCCTAACCCTAACCCTAACCCTAACCCTAACCTAACCCTAACCCTAACCCTAACCCTAACCCTAACCCTAACCCTAACCCTAACCCTAACCCTAACCCTAACCCTAACCCTAACCCTAACCCTAACCCTAACCCTAACCTAACCCTAACCCTAACCCTAACCCTAACCCTAACCCTAACCCTAACCCTAACCCTAACCCTAACCCTAACCCTAACCCTAACCCTAACCCTAACCTAACCCTAACCCTAACCCTAACCCTAACCCTAACCCTAACCCTAACCCTAACCCTAACCCTAACCCTAACCCTAACCCTAACCCTAACCCTAACCCTAACCCTAACCCTAACCCTAACCCTAACCCTAACCCTAACCCTAACCCTAACCCTAACCCTAACCCTAACCCTAACCCTAACCCTAACCCTAACCCTAACCCTAACCCTAACCCTAACCCTAACCCTAACCCTAACCCTAACCCTAACCCTAACCCTAACCCTAACCCTAACCCTAACCCTAACCCTAACCCTAACCCTAACCCTAACCCTAACCCTAACCCTAACCCTAACCCTAACCCTAACCCTAACCCTAACCCTAACCCTAACCCTAACCCTAACCCTAACCCTAACCCTAACCCTAACCCTAACCCCTAACCCTAACCCTAACCCTAACCCTAACCCTAACCCTAACCCTAACCCTAACCCTAACCCTAACCCTAACCCTAACCCTAACCCTAACCCTAACCCTAACCCTAACCCTAACCCTAACCCTAACCCTAACCCTAACCCTAACCCTAACCCTAACCCTAACCCTAACCCTAACCCTAACCCTAACCTAACCTAACCCTAACCCTAACCCTAACCCTAACCCTAACCCTAACCCTAACCCTAACCCTAACCCTAACCCTAACCCTAACCCTAACCCTAACCCTAACCCTAACCCTAACCCTAACCCTAACCCTAACCCTAACCCTAACCCTAACCCTAACCCTAACCCTAACCCTAACCCTAACCCTAACCCTAACCCTAACCCTAACCCTAACCCTAACCCTAACCCTAACCCTAACCCTAACCTAACCCTAACCCTAACCCTAACCCTAACCCTAACCCTAACCCTAACCCTAACCCTAACCCTAACCCTAACCCTAACCCTAACCCTAACCCTAACCCTAACCCTAACCCTAACCCTAACCCTAACCCTAACCCTAACCCTAACCCTAACCCTAACCCTAACCCTAACCCTAACCCTAACCCTAACCCTAACCCTAACCCTAACCCTAACCCTAACCCTAACCCTAACCCTAACCCTAACCCTAACCCTAACCCTAACCCTAACCCTAACCCTAACCCTAACCCTAACCCTAACCCTAACCCTAACCCTAACCCTAACCCTAACCCTAACCTAACCCTAACCCTAACCCTAACCCTAACCCTAACCCTAACCCTAACCCTAACCCTAACCCTAACCCTAACCCTAACCCTAACCCTAACCCTAACCCTAACCCTAACCCTAACCCTAACCCTAACCCTAACCCTAACCCTAACCCTAACCCTAACCCTAACCCTAACCCTAACCCTAACCCTAACCCTAACCCTAACCCTAACCCTAACCCTAACCCTAACCCTAACCCTAACCCTAACCCTAACCCCTAACCCTAACCTAACCCTAACCCTAACCCTAACCCTAACCCTAACCCTAACCCTAACCCTAACCCTAACCCTAACCCTAACCCTAACCCTAACCCTAACCCTAACCCTAACCCTAACCCTAACCCTAACCCTAACCCTAACCCTAACCTAACCCTAACCCTAACCCTAACCCTAACCCTAACCCTAACCCTAACCCTAACCCTAACCCTAACCCTAACCCTAACCCTAACCCTAACCCTAACCCTAACCCTAACCCTAACCCTAACCCTAACCCTAACCCTAACCCTAACCCTAACCCTAACCCTAACCCTAACCCTAACCCTAACCCTAACCCTAACCCTAACCCTAACCCTAACCCTAACCCTAACCCTAACCCTAACCCTAACCCTAACCCTAACCCTAACCCTAACCCTAACCCTAACCTAACCCTAACCCTAACCCTAACCCTAACCCTAACCCTAACCCTAACCCTAACCCTAACCCTAACCCTAACCCTAACCCTAACCCTAACCCTAACCCTAACCCTAACCCTAACCCTAACCCTAACCCTAACCCTAACCCTAACCCTAACCCTAACCCTAACCCTAACCCTAACCCTAACCCTAACCCTAACCCTAACCCTAACCCTAACCCTAACCCTAACCCTAACCCTAACCCTAACCCTAACCCTAACCCTAACCCTAACCCTAACCCTAACCCTAACCCTAACCTAACCCTAACCCTAACCCTAACCCTAACCCTAACCCTAACCCTAACCCTAACCCTAACCCTAACCCTAACCCTAACCCTAACCCTAACCCTAACCCTAACCCTAACCCTAACCCTAACCCTAACCCTAACCCTAACCCTAACCCTAACCCCTAACCCTAACCCTAACCCTAACCCTAACCCTAACCCTAACCCTAACCCTAACCCTAACCCTAACCCTAACCCTAACCCTAACCCTAACCCTAACCCTAACCCTAACCCTAACCCTAACCCTAACCCTAACCCTAACCCTAACCCTAACCCTAACCCTAACCCTAACCCTAACCCTAACCCTAACCCTAACCCTAACCCTAACCCTAACCCTAACCCTAACCCTAACCCTAACCCTAACCCTAACCCTAACCCTAACCCTAAC